>NC_135502.1:170551524-170851524 GCF_052857255.1 Amblyomma americanum
ACATTCCACATGAAGATGGTATTCGAGCGGTACTCCACGCGTACGATGATATAAGTTCGCACAATGTGGTCGATACATCCACTCTGTACATCCTATTGAGGATAATTTTTCAATTAAATAATTTTTAATTCACTGACGATCATTTCGTACAAGTGTGCGGTACCTCAATGGGGACAAAAATAGGCCGGAATTATGCCAATATTTTTATACGATTACTTGAGGGCAAATTGCTTGGCAGTTGTAGCTTAAAACCCTTTTATTACAAGCGGCTATGTTGTAGCGCTTGATATTTTTCTCAAGTGGCAGCACGGCGAATCAGAACGTTTTTCTTTCATAGCAGCATTTAACAACGTTCACCCTTCAATTTCTTCTACGGATTCATACTCGATGTCAACCATTAATTTTTTGGACGTAACAGTATCTTTCTACGGCCCCAAACTCACAACTAAGCTTTATAGGAAACCTACCGACAGGCATCAATACCTGCATTTTCAAAATAGCCATGCGAGGCACTGTAAGACTAGTATACCATATAGCCAAGCACTTTGCTTTTAAAAGATATGCTCATACGATTCCGACTTTGCTGACAACTGTGGGAAACGGCGAAATGCTCTTACAAGACAACGATACCCACCGCAAATTATTGACGACGCAATGGACCGCGCTGATGCAATGGACCGCAAGGAAATCCTTCGTTCAGATAAACACGCGGAACGACCATCAAACATCACTTTAGTGCTAACCCATTGTGCATCATGGCCCAATGCTAACGGCATCCTCAGGAAACATCACAATATTCGTATGCAGAGCAGCCGCCTGACGCGAATCTTTCCACAGCCACCCCGCGTAGCATATCGTAGGTAACGGAGCCTACGCGACATGTTACTTTCACCAAACAACCCCACTCCAACTGGCTGCCGCCCTTGCAAAAAACCGCGGTGTAAGATATGCACTCATATGACCACTACCACATTGGCAAGAAGTACTGCGTGAGACGTTTACTGTGAAATAAAAGGGAATTTCACTTGGGACAGCAGCGATGTTGTCTATCTGCTGGAATGCGGTGTGTGTAAGCTGCAGTACATCGGAGAGACTGAATTACCCTTCAGATTGCGATTCAATACCACCGATCACATGCCAATACCCTTCCTAATCTTCCGCTCTCCAGACATGTCGCGTCTCCCGGCCACTTATTTGATAATATTAAAGCCAAAATACTTCAGTCTGACTTCAAATCTCACCATGACAGAGAAGTTCGAGAATCCTTCCTAATTTTCAAATTTGAAGCACATAGCTCTTGTTTGAATGAAAACCCTGGGAAAATATATTTTCTCTCAAAGTAGCGAGTAATGCAACACGTGTTGATGATTGCCTTTTGTTGTAGCTGATTTTCTGCACTATCTATGCAATACTGTTTAGCATGTTTGTACAGGCTTGTCTTCCTCTTTTGCTCCTTTTTTTTCCATCTCGAAGGAGCACGACTCGAGCCCAACACGTGGCAATTAGTAGAATACCTGTGTACAGTATCACCTATGCCCCGTGTACTCTTTCGTGTTTAATCTTATTGTTTATCAGATGAAGTGACCGGCCACGTGTTTCTGTGCCATGCCTTTAACGCCGCAATTCGTGTTGTTTATTACTGCTTTCTGCATGCCCCAGCGTACATTTTGTATGATATTCTTACTTGCGAGGAGCACGTGACGACTCCGAAAGCCTGTACGCTTCGTCACTGTGCGTCACTTACGATGTTATGTGCAATTTTATACATTGTCATCAGATATTAGTAGCTGGTGACATATCTTTTCGCACAACGGGCTTTTAAGGAGCAAGCACAGATGCTTTGTGCGTTACCCGACGAAGGCCGGGCCTCGTCAGAAACGTCGTAAATAAACATCTTTTTCCGTTCGTGTGCCCCTTTTCCCACAATAATATATATATATATATATATATATATATATATATATATATATATATATATATATATATATATATATATATATATATATATATATATATATATATATATATATATGTATGTATGTATAAACGAGCCCCTGATTTTCCTTTGCCTTCTCTGCTAATAGCTTAACAAGGGTCTCGATTCTGGCAGACTTGTTTCCATAAGTAGCATAAGAGGGTTCTCGCACCATTTCCGCCCTGGACGTTAGATGAGGTTCCACGTCACACTCGGTAATACAGGCCGTGCTACGTAAACCGCTATGGACGAGGGTGGCGCTGGTGAACACTCTCAAGCTTCACTTACACGCGAAACATAAATACCTAGGAGAGTTGCAGATTGGACAGCCGTCGCCGTAGATCAGTTGATAGAGCACCGGACGCGATATTCGGAGGTCGTGGGTTCAGATCCTACGGGTGGCATAGTAATTTTCTCTGCTGCTTTGTAAGAGAATTTATTGAAGCCACAGATTAATCGAAGTATTATTCCTCCGTTTGGGGGGGGGGGGGGGGGGAACAGAACTACAAATTAAAAAAAAATAGAAACATTACCTAGTGCACATAGGTTTCGGAGACTGTTGGCTTCCTTCATATGTTTGACAAACGAGCCCCTGATTTTCCTTTGCCTTGTCAGCTAATAGCTTAACAAGGGTCTCGGTTCTGGCAGTCTTGTTGCCATAAGTAGCATAAGAGGGTTCTCGCACCGTTTCCGCCCTGGACGTTAGATGACGCTCCACGTCACAGTCGCGGTAATACAGGACGTGCTACGTCCACCGCTATGGACGAGGTTGGCGTTACACCTAACGTTACACCTATCATTTTTGTTTCCATGCCTCGCTGCGTTGTCCTTAACTTGAGCTGAATGCCTTCCTTTAGCCTCCACGTTTCTTCCCCGTAGTTGAGTACTGGCAGCATAAAGCTGTTGTACACTTTTCTTTTGAGGCATAATGGTAAACTTAGAATTCAGAACTAGTTTTGCGGAAAGAAAACGACGCAGTATCTGTCTCACATATCGGCGGAGGCCTGAAGCGCACCTTAATGAAAGGTGTAAAGGTTCGCTTACACGCGAAGGATAGCAAAGAATCCAGCAGATTGGAAAGCCGTCGCTGTAGCTCAGTTGGTAAAGCACCGGACGCAACAATCGGAGGTCGTGGGTCCGGATCCCACCGGCGGCATGGTTGTTTGTTCTGCTGCTTGGTAGGAGAATTTCTTTAGGCGACCGATTAGTCAAAGTATTATTCTCCCATTGATCAGCACTACAAACGAAAAAAAAAGAATAGAAACATTCCCCTGTGCACCTTGGTATCGGGAACTGTTGGCTCCCCCCCCCCCCCCAAACACACACACACATGGTGGAAAAAGTAACAATCTTTAGTCTAACGTTTTGACCCATTCTATTGCGTTTATGCTGTACCGGATCCATCCGATCTTCACCCCCTGCTTATATATATATATATATATATATATATATATATATATATATATATATATATATATATATATATATATATATATATATATATATATATATATATATATATATATATATATATATCGAGCAGACATGGGAAGGGAAAAGAGGGGCTCGTTATGACATTCATAGAGGAAGCCAACAGTCATCGAAGCCAAGGAGCATACCGGATGTTTTAAACAAATGAAAAAAAAATCCCATATGCTCCTTGGTTTCGCTGACTGTTAGCTTCCTTCATATGTGTGCGTATGGGTATGTATTTATCTTTACCTAAATGAAGAATTTTCCAACCGCGCACTTCACTTATAAACTAATTTTGTTGCTTTAGGTACAATAGCACGTGGGAAACGCTTATTTTAGCTTATCTTGCCTTCGCATCACATGCCCTGCCCAAGCCCATTTCTCCCTTTTGTTTTCAACTAGGATGTTATTAACTCGCCTTTGTTTTCTCACCGACTCTACCCACTTCCAGTCTCTTAACGTTACACCTATCATTTTTGCTTCCTTGCCTCGCTGCGTTGTCCTTGACTTGAGCTGAATCCTTTCCTTTAGCCTCCATGTTTCTTCCCCGTAGTTGAGTACTGGTAACATAAAGCTGTTGTACACTTTTCTTTTCAGGCATAATGGTAAACTTAGAATTGAGGAGTAGTTTTGCGGAAAGAAAATGACGCAGTATCAGTCTCATCCTATCGGCGGAGGCCTGAAGCGCGCCGTAATGAAAGGTGTAAAGGAGGGAGTGAAAGGAGAAAGGAAGAGGTACCGTAGTGGAGGGCTCCGGAATGATTTCGACCACCTAGGGATCTTTAACGTGCTCTGACATCGTACAGCACACAGGCGCCTTAGCGTTTCAGCTCCATCGAAACACAGGTTTAAATTTCATTTAATTCAAGATAAGCGTTTATGTGTTTTAAAACAATAGTTCTACTTAACTTTCATACTTTGCTATAGGTTACTGTTTATACTGTGTATACTGTGTATAGGTTAGTGATATAGGCCTGAAGTTCGAAGGGTCAGATATATTTCCTGATCTGTGCAACGGTGTGATTTTGGCGGTTTTCAAATCCTTAGGGATGTTGCAAGTGAATAATGATTTGTTAAAAAGTAGTACTAGGAATTTAGCTATCCACTCTGTATATCTATGTAGGAATATGTTAGGGATGTTATCAGACTCTGGTGCTTTCTTTGTGTTTAGATTTAATAAGATGTTTAACACTCCTGATTCAGTTATCGCTAATGGTTCAATTGTTCATTTTCGCTCTCAGCGCAACACGAACGGTACACAAGACGAAGGACTTGTGTCCCGTTCGTGTTGCGCTGTGAGCGAAAATGAACACTTACCAACTCGCCCAAATTTCCGCATTGCTGGTTCAATTGTCACGCCTGCTTTAGAGTTCATTCCTGGTAGCTGTCCGTTAGGGGTTGTGAAGATGGAGCAGAAGTAGTTATTCAAAGTAGTTGCTGCATTTCTGTTATCTTCCGGGGATGCCTGTCTTTCACCTTGTTTTTTAGTGCTTATATAACAGCAGAATTTTTGGGGAGAATTTTTTAGAAATTTCGGAAGTGTTTTTGTAAAATAATATGTCTTGGATCTCTTAATTGTGTTTCGAAATCATCAACAGCGGAAATAAGTTTTTGAACTGCTTGTTGTGACGGATGGTCTTTTTGGCTCTTTCTCAGGCGTCGAACTTTCCTTTTTGCGTGGATTACGGTTCGAGTTATCCGGGGGTTATCTTTATGGGTCATTTTATTTTTCAATGTTACTTAGTTAGCCACGCAGTATGACACAACTATTTTAATTTTATGCCATAGCGATTTTATGTGTTTTGTAACGTCTGCTGGTTGATGGAAGGATTACAGTTCGAGAGAGAGAGAGAGTGTATCAATGATGCTTCTATTATCAGCCCTGCTGTAATCTTTATACATTATTGTTGATCGTGGAGAGGGTAGAGAACCATTATATGGGACAGCACAAAATACTAGTTTGTTGTCTTTCAGGCCGGCTGATATTTCGGATTTTGCCTCATGGATAGGGAAATGATTACTAAGAAATACTAGGCCTAAAATGTTTGAGCTAGATCGTTGTACACGGGTAGGTTCGCTTATTATCTGGGGCTTGATCGAAACAAAGCATGATATCAAAAAGAACATCTGCGCTAGGTTTCCGGTGCTGTAGTGTGTACCAGTTAACAATAAATAGATTGAAGTCGCCCTGTAATATCAGCTTGTTTGCCTTCACATGCTGCTGCATATACGCGTACAATGATTCCATTGTAATCAGATCGGAAGAAGGACTGCGATAGATGCATCCCACAGTGATGGTATAAACGACAAGGCAAAGCTCAGAAAAAAAAAATTGCTTCAACTGCTTCAACGTCAGGCGAGGTAATGAACGGTATTTCTTTTTTTTATCAGCAAAGCAACGCCTCCGCCTCGTGTTGGCCGATCTTTGCGAAGAATGACGTAGATGGGTGAATTATTTCGAAGTCTTCGACGTCTTTGCTTGGCCAGGCTTCTGGTATGGCGATAAATTCTGGTTCGAAAGTCACTAATATTGATTCGCGGGGGCCAAGCTTGTTAATTATGCTTCGAGCGTTAACATTAACGAAGGTTATTTTGGGAACTGAGGACGGCATGGACGCAGGGTGCGCAATTCGGGGTAGGGGTTTTTTGGTTCATTTCAAGTTGGCACTATGCGAGACGCAGCAGTTTTTTCTTCATCCCAAAAATAAGAACGACTGTTTATCTTTAGTTTGTCATAAACTAAGGCCACCTTATCACCAGAGTCCTTCCTCGGTTTTCCATATTCTCATAGCTTCCGCCGAATGCCTCCAACATGGGGTAAAAAATCTTCGCTGATGACGTAGTCACTCCATTTTAGTTTGGGACAGGCTCGCAAATTTTTTTTTCTCTCGGAAATCTAACAGCCTTAAAATTATAGGCCTTGTTTTGTTTACCTCTGGTTTGTCTAGTCGATGGATTCGTTCAATTGCGACCTCGTCTAACTTTAAAGTATCCTTAACAACCTTTTCGTTCACAGCGCGTTCAAGGGATTCGGAGTTTTTTTCATCATCTGGCATACGATACAAAATACGGTTTGATCTTCTGAATCAATTTTTATGTCGTCTTTTCTTAATTTCAGGGGTTATACCATTTTTTGTAGGCTAGCGACTTGTTTAGTGCTGGCAGAAATATTATTTTCAAGGCATGTTAGGCGTTCTAGCTTTTCTTCGATCTACGTCAGTCGTTATTCTTTTATTGACTTTATGTCGGCAGCGATTTGCTTTAGCTGTTCTGAAAGCTCCGACATCGCGGGCCCGTGATTTGTCTGGACATCACCGGCAAGCAATAGCAACTTTGCAAGGTACCTTATGTCATACAAAGCATCCAGAAGTACCGCTGGGCACGGTAGACCACGCTCGCTAGAGCGAAAACGTTTCCCAAAACGTCTTCTTATACCTGCACGCAGAAGACAAACGTGTGAGCCATCTGGGTGTAAGGTCTGCTGCCGTGCCCTTTGAAATGCGGTGGTGTGTTGGCGGATTTTATCCACAGGAAGGGGTGCGGCGCCGCGCTGAACGGCTTGAAGAATTCACTTCCGCTGGAAGTAGGCGATGATGGGTTCCCATCCACAGGTTCCCGGATAGGAAGCGACAAAAAGCTGGCGTTTTGTAGCACGTGCACGTGGTGAATCACGAAAAGCCGGTTTAGCTCTTGTTTTCCCGCTGGTGTCAGCATCAGGCTGGCGACGATTTGCACGTAGAAGACAAACGGGTGAGCCATGTGCGTGTAAGCCCTGCTGCCGTGCCCTTTCGCACTTCGTGCGGGCTGACTAGCACTTATAATAGGGCATTCCCTCGTAACATAATATAAAGTTGTTGTTTGGTTACATCAGGCATACGATTCTCTCAAACGTGTACGAGTAAATTTTGGCGTAGATAAACAATTTCAGAAAGGTGTGTCTTAGCAGTTTTCTACAGGCAACAGACTCCTCCTCAGTGATTTGCGTGGCGGGGCGTATATCCCCCTATTTTTTCGAATCTGTCCTTGTAGACCCAGGTGAGTGGTGTGGCTAGGTCGGTGCACTCTTGGGGAACATGGCCTGTCTTTTAGTTCCCTGCTGGGCCCTCATTTCCAGCGGCCCATATGCCGGTTTGGTAACATCTTTTTACTCTGAGAATGACATGCCAGACATTTAGCGACAAGCTAATTGGTTCATCCGCGCGTGAACTCTATGCATTCTTCTTGTGTGTCCGAGATGATGTCCCATGAAGATTTTCTCCTGTTGTCTTCTGTCACTGTCAGAGCGATCGCAGCTGTCTCAGCTTCAGGGCCGGTGCAGTTTCTAACCGACGCGCTGACTAATTCCCCGTGTATGTGGTAGATAGTTACTATTACATCTTTGCCCTTTTTGTAGAAGACAGCATGCACGTAAACCGGGTTGGATTTGCCTCTGTAACGTGAGTCGATGTGACGTACCCGCGTCAGTCTCCGGCCGTGGTGCATTAACTGTTGCACTGGAATCAGGGAAACCTTCAGGTGTTGCCTGACCTGCGTAGGATTGTACACCTTTATTTTGATTTCTTCGAGGTCTGCCGCGCTTTCAACAGGGGTGAGAAGGCGTTTTCCCACACTGGTTAGCTGGAGGCATTTGCGTTGGGCTATTAGGAGTGCTCGTCGTGTCTGATCATGACTCCTGATTTTTCGAGTTTCTCTGTAGCTGTTCTTTTAGGGCGGCTGAACGCGGCTTTGTATAGCTTTCTCAGCTTTACCTCTACTTGTTTTTCTTCGCGTTTATATAGACTATGGAAAAGAAAACTATAGTTAACACGGCTAATCACCAGCGGCTAATCCCTGGACCCAGATCGGATGTTCCGGATTCCATCCGGCCCAACACGACGCCAAGCAGCTTTGCTGTGTCACCTGTGGCTTGGTGTAGGTTTCACCAACCATTAGTCGTTTTTAATCGGTGTGACTGATAGTCATGCACATGCCTTCTGCTGGTGTGACAAGACTGTAACCCCCATTCTTTGTGAATGTCCTGCCTACAGTGGCGAAAGGCAGTCTCTCTATCGTGCGCTGGAGCGTCTAGATCTACGCCCACTTAGAGAAATGAAGACTCTCGGGAATGAAGATTCTATCGTCAGCGGTGAAGGCCTCCAAGGCACTGCTCCGCTTCTTGCGAACTTTTGGCCTGCACGATAGGCTGCGACTGTGCCTAGTGACTTCATTTTCCGGATGCTCTCTTTTCTTCTCATCTTATGCTCTCACCCCTTTCCCCCGTGCAAGGTAACAAACCCATTATTCGTCTAGTTAACCTCCAGGCCTTTCCTCTTCCTCCTCCTCCTTCGCTAGGATCGCTCGATTCATTCGAATCAGAGCTGCTAAAGACGTTAAGTAGCGCCCTGCACAAAGTAAGACACTCTTTCCTCTGCATTCACGCATGGAGCGTCCAAATGAGAAGATGGTTTTGCACGTGGCAAATCTAAAGCACCTTATTCGGCACCGCGATGAGCGAGAAAAATGACTTTTTATGCTAGGCATCAAAGAGTCTTTTGCCCGCCTAGTACGCAATACGACTTGCGCTTTCACCGAGACCAGTACTGAAACGCGACGAATTGAGAAAACGTTGGAAGGGTGAACCAGTCGGCACGGACGGCCATTGCGAGCTCTCTCAGCCAGCCGAGCCGAAAACTTGGTGGCAAGCAGCAATAACCGGTGGAATATCAGCCCACGCGGTTGCCCAGAAAGAACGGCGCCGAAGGACGTCATCTTCAACTCAACCACGAATAATCTCTCTAATGTACGCCGCTCGTGAAGAGGTACAGCAAGCCCTTGGCACCTCGACAACAATGACCTCTACGCAATAAAGTTCAGGCTGTGAGTTACGCAGCCGCATTGACCTAGCCCGGACATTCTGCAAACCATGCCAAGCGAAAGTCGAGATCAACCTGCTTTGCCAGAGAATGGCACTGTAACCCACAAGGGGGAGAACGAAGGCCAGTTGGTTTCTCAATGGACAAGCAAACAGCGGCGGCGTGGGTCACGGAATTGACTAAGGCATGCACAAAGAAACGACTAGACACACCAAGCTCGTACTGAAATCGCGATAAAGCACCGAACTTTGCAATCTGGCATCTCGCTTTCAGTTGTTTGTCCTAAAACAAACCACGCATCTCTTTTCTCAAAGTACCTTCGTGGCTCTGGCAAAGTGCCAGACTGAAAGGGGGCTTCTTCAATCGTGTAAAGTTAAAGCTATAGAAATATATGCCAGCACTGCATTCATTGATCTTTCGAATCCTTACGTTGCGGTGCATATAGAAGGCGAGGTAATGATCTAAATATCATAGTAAACAGATGTTTATGGTAACCCGTAACGCAAACATTTCAGAAGATTGGAGTCTAAAATTACAATGGATTATAAGTAAAAACGTATTTATGAGGTAACTTGTGAGGTAACTTATGAGGTAAGGGTAACTTGCACACAGCAGCAGCAGCGGAAGGATCTAAGTGCCGTCAATAACTGTTTTCCATCGACTTGCAGCCGTTTTCGCCGATCGTGCCAAGCCTCGCTTCACCAGTGCTGCCATCACATCACCTGGGAGCGTATCAAGATTGCCGGCCTATCACTGAACGTCGAGTCAGCTGATCCAACGACGGGCGTCGAGTTATAAGAAGAGCACCAGGGACGACATCGCCACTTGCACACAGCAGCAGCAGCGGACGGATCTAAGTGCCGTCAATAACTGTTTTCCATCGACTTGCAGCCGTTTTCGCCGATCGTGCCAAGCCTCGCTTCACCGGTGCTGCCATCACATCACCTGGGAGCGTATCAAGATTGCCGGCCTATCACTGAACGTCGAGTCAGCTGATCCAACGACGGGCGTCGAGTTATAAGAAGAGCACCAGGGACGACATCGCCACTTGCACACAGCAGCAGCAGCGGACGGATCTAAGTGCCGTCAATAACAGTTTTCCATCGACTTGCAGCCGTTTTCGCCGATCGTGCCAAGCCTCGCTTCACCGGTGCTGCCATCACATCACCTGGGAGCGTATCAAGATTGCCGGCCTATCACTGAACGTCGAGTCAGCTGATCCAACGACGGGCGTCGAGTTATAAGAAGAGCACCAGGGACGACATCGCCACTTGCACACAGCAGCAGCAGCAGCGGACGGATCTAAGTGCCGTCAATAACTGTTTTCCATCGACTTGCAGCCGTTTTCGCCGATCGTGCCAAGCCTCGCTTCACCGGTTCTGCCATCACATCACCTGGGAGCGTATCAAGATGGCCGGCCTATCACTGAACGTCGAGTCAGCTGATCCAACGACGGGCGTCGAGTTATAAGAAGAGCACCAGGGACGACATCGCCACTTGCACACAGCAGCAGCAGCAGCGGACGGATCTAAGTGCCGTCAATAACTGTTTTCCATCGACTTGCAGCCGTTTTCGCCGATCGTGCCAAGCCTCGCTTCACCGGTGCTGCCATCACATCACCTGGGAGCGTATCAAGATTGCCGGCCTATCACTGAACGTCGAGTCAGCTGATCCAACGACGGGCGTCGAGTTCTAAAAAGAGCACCAGGGACGACATCGCCACTTGCACACAGCAGCAGCAGCGGACGGATCTAAGTGCCGTCAATAACTGCTTTCCATCGAACTTGCAGGTTGGTAAAGTCTGTGCTTAATTCATTATTTTTTACTTTACTTCCGCTGCTGCTGCTGTTGCCGCACTGATATATTCTGAATATGTCGGAATGTTTGTCATGCCACGAAGAAATACCTAGCGATGGATTGTCTATTACATGCATATCATGCCAATATGCATATCATATTGGTGAATGTTCCGGTGTCAGTGCTAATCAATATCGCAAGAAGGCCGACTCTTTAAAGGCTATCTGGAACTGTAAGACTTGTGAAAATGCAAAAAAACGGAGTGGGTCGACTTCCACAACGCCGGAAAATGCTAACCATGAATCCAAGTTGAACGACATAAATGAAAAGCTTTCATTGCTTGTCCCACTAGTGGCGAAGGTTGAGGCGCTTTCTGAACTGATATCAAAGGTAGATGGAATTGAAGCGTCAATCACACTTATGTCTGACAAGTATGACAAAATTCTAGAAAAGCTGGATGCTCACGACAAGGATGTTGCTGATATGCAAAAAGAGTTGCAGCAATCGAGTCTGGCACCTTTCCTTACGTCAAAGACATGAAGCTTCAGCTAAACGATCTGGAGCAATACAGCCGTCGAAACTACCTTGAAATCCACGGCATGATCAAGGAAGATAATGAAAACCTCTTTGAGAAATTAAATGACCTTGCATGTAAACTGGATCTACCTAAACTAACGGATTCGACTTTAGAGTCTGTCCACCACGTGCCAGCTAGACCGGGTAAACAGTCCGTTGTTATTGCACGGTTTTCATCGAGCATTCTGAAAGACAAATGGATGCGAAGTCGCTTTCAGCTTCAGACAATATCGTCAGACTTATGGTTCCTAGAAAACCTTACGGCAATGAATAAACGTCTTTTGTGGCTAGCGCGAGCAAAAAGTGAAGAAAAAAGCTATCGCTTCACGTGGCAAAAGAATGGACATGTGCTTGTGCGAAAAGATGTAGGTGCCGGTATCATTAGGATTCACACTGAAAGTGATCTCGAAAAACTGGTGTAAATAGAAGCTGGAATTGCTCGTGCGCCCATTATGTCAAGATGGAAACGCTACCACCGCAACACTCTTATCATGATGCCGTATCCTTCGGCACTGCAGTTTCAAAAAAGGAAAGGTCTCGCTTTTATTCCTTCTATCATTTAAACGTGCGCAGTTTAAGTCGCAAAAAGGATGAATTAGACATACACCTGGCCTCGTTGTGCCACGACTTCGACATCTTAGCTTTCAGCGAGACATGGCTCACTGGCAGTCGCCACATAGTAGATTTCAACGGGTATTCATGTGAAGCAGTTTGCAGAACAAACAAAAAAGGAGGAGGTGTGGCCCTTTTCGTTAAGCATAACCTATCGTATAAGGTCATGGCGGAGCACTGCTTTATAAACCCTTGCTTTGAATCCCTCTTTATCAAGTGTCATTCTTTCATATTTGGTGTAATCTACCGCCCTCCATCTGGTCAGTTTGACGATTTCTGTCGTCTTTTTGAACTTATGTTGGATGAGATGGCTATGATGAACATGCCTGTTGTAATCATGGGCGACTTTAATATCAATCTTTTTCATGTGTCTGATCGTGCCCGGGAATTCACGGATCTTTTAGCATCTTGTGGGTTTATTAACATCATTGAGGCCCCCACTAGAATTACAGAATCTACTGAAACGTTGATTGACTTATGTTTAACTTCATATGGAAAAAATGAATTAGAAGCTGGCGTTTTAATGACTGCTATCAGTGATCACATGGCGCAGTTTTGCCTTCTCCCGAATTTTTCCTCATTCCGAAACCAGAAAATCGATCCAGTTATTTCGAGGCGGAACATTACGCAAAACAACATTACTTATTTTCGACATTTAGTAGCATCAGTAGACTGGAACGTTATTAAACGTTTGAAACATCCGAATTCGTTTTATAACCAGCTTCTTGAACGAATGATTAAACTTTACGACACTGCATTTCCTTTGGTGTTACACAAAAAGAGCAAGAAAGGAAGGAAGCCGTGGATAACTGAAGACCTGCTGCGCAGAATAAAAGCCCGTAATGAACTCTTTGAAAAGTTCGTATCATCGAGAGACATAGAGACATTAAAAAAGTTTAGGAAATTTAGAAATATGTTAGGGGCTGATTTAAAGAAGTCTCGTATGCGGTACTATACTAATAAATTTGCCAGTATTCACTTCGATCCACAAAAAACATGGCGCACAATAAAGAGCTTGTTGAGACAACCTGCTAGCTGTATGCCTAATGAAATGAAGTTAGGAGAGCAACTATTTAGTGGCGTAAGCCTTGCAAATTATTTTAATCGGCATTTCCTAGATTTTGGTGCCACGAACTAAGCATCATCTCTACAAGCTACCACATATATTAAACATAGCATTTAGAACACCATGTTTTTAAAACCTGTTACTCCCATGGAAATTGTCAGCATAATCAGCGATATGAACAGCTCTGCGTCTGGTTTCGACGGTATCAGTGTGCTACCAATTAAGGCTGTGGCAGATCTGATATGCGATGTGCTGTGTCGATTGATTAATCTGGTGTTTGTGACAGGTGTTTTTCCTGAAAAAATGAAAATAGCGAAAGTGTCTGTTGTACACAAAGGAGGAGCTCATAATGATATAGGTAATTATAGACCTATATAAATTTTGCCACTATTCTCAAAGGTAGTAGAGAAAGCTATTAACATCAGATTGATTAATCCTTTAAATACACACAGCTTGATATCTGAGTGTCAATATGGATTCCAGAAAGGCAAATCCACTGAGTCAGCACTGTTAAAAATCCGAGATAAAATTGCCAATAATATTGAGCAACAACTTTACACCATAGGTATATTTTTAGACTTTAAGAAAGCATTTGATTCCATAAAAAATGACATTTTGTATACCAAATTACCTCATTATGGTATAAGAGGCCTTCCGCTTAAACTGATCCGCAGTTACCTAACAAATCGTACACAATATGTAACTATAAACAGTATCGTCTCAGACACCGGAGCATTAAAATTCGGTGTTCCTCAAGGCTCCATTCTCGGCCCTGTAATTTTTCTCTGATACGTCAATGACATAGTCTTACTTTCCAAAACCCAAGATATTATTCTCTATGTGGATGACACAAATGTTTTCTTTTCTGCTGATGATTTAACATCCCTGTGCGTAACCGCAAATCTGTGGCTTCAAAATCTATATCAGTGGCTTCATGCTAATCAACTTAATTTAAACGTGAAAAAAACAAAATATATTTTATTTGGGTCTAAAAATAAGCGGACCAATCTTGCGCATGCACTGAAATTTAACCTGCAAACGTTAGAAAGAGTATCCGAGCATAAATCCTTAGGGGTCAATTCTCATGAAAACCTTCTCTGGTCCAACCATGTGAATTCAGTAAAAAGCAGTATTGCTCAAATGCTAGGGATGCTAAATAGAATTCAAGCTTACCTTCCAAAGAACCTAAAACGCCAGCTGTATTTCGCCTTAATCCATTCACGGTTGACTTATTGTTTACTTGTTTGGGGTGTAACTTCAAAATCAAACCTTAATAAATTATATCTGATGCAAAAGAAAGGTTTAAGATTTATTCATGGCCTATCGTCTTATGAACACGTCTCTGAATTTTTTGTAAAAGATGGTATATTGAAACTTGAAGCCTTGTACTACCAGTGGCTTTCCGAAGCTATCTATGTAGAGGTGAAAGCAAATAGCCAACTTTTTCTTTCTACTTACACAAAGAATTTACCTTATTACACGTTCAGACACAACTCCTTCTTTAAGCCTTTAATTAGAACGAATTATGGTATGCAATTGCTTAACTGGCAAATTCCTAACTGCTTGAATCTTTTCCCGCCTTTAATCGAAATCATTAATGGCTGTTCTTCCCTGATTTCCTTCAGGAAAACGGGGAAAATTTATTTTCTACATAACTTGTAAGCATACCTACAGGATTTGGTCAATGACTCTGCGTACGAATAGCATATCACAATGCAGTGTTGTCCTGTGTTTTTATCATTTTGCACTACGTGAATTTATGCCCTCTGATTGATTCTATATTTTACTATTAAACTCATTCTGTCAATTTATTTTGTGCTTAGGCTACACAACTGTATAATTTGACTACTTAGTACTGGCTTCAATCCTGTTTTTTACTAATTTCCTCTGTAATCGACAGATTGCCTCTGTTCATGTGCAAGTTTGCCTTATTTTCATTTCTGTGTGTGTGCTGTTTGTGCTGCAAGTTTTTGTAGGGACATTGGCCCAGTCAGGCGTTCATTGCTATCGCCTTTTGCCTCTGCCCCTTGGCACTACTTCTGTACTGTCTTATGCACAATAAACAACAACAACCAGACATGACTACTCCTCGCTTGTGGTGAGGCAATAGATTACAGGTACTTAAGTGCTTTGCGATCAGAGCGATTACAGAAATTGCATAGCTACACCGCACAACGGACACAACGAGCCGGTCCGCACAACACGAGCGGCCCGTCACACGCAGTGGCACTGCACATCGCATAATGGCCTCCCTGCCTGTGTTTAATTCGGGTGCATTCAGTTCCCAAATCCGATATGTTGCCGCCACACCACAGGCCTAAGCATATCAGTTGCGCTCGAACACGTCGTGCATATCTCTTCTTCAACATCCGCCTTTCTTTTCCCTCTCCTCTCTTCACTCATGAATTCGAGCCGCAGTTGTGGTGCTTCTTTAGAGTTTTACAGTTAAACCTCATTCCTTCTCATTTTCTGTTACACAATACAAGTCATCACAATAACGACATAATTCTAGCGAAGTTGCTCCACAAATTTTTATTGCGTGTATAAAGTACCCGGGATTATGTGGCATCTGGTCTATGCTAAGAATATTTGATTTTTTCGGAACTTCAGCGCGCACAGAAAAGCTAGGCGTCACAAAATACTATGCTTTTGCTCGCTGATAAGGCGTTGGAATTTAATTGCCTGATACTGCTGACGTTGAAGGTACAAAAGAAATACAAGTGTGCTTCTTTTCAGATTATCTATAAACGCTCTTGAGCTTAAAACATTGCACATTTTTCATTTGCATAAATCGTCAATGCGAGCAAGCTAATTTAGTTTTCGCTAACTGCGCAACGTGACAAGCACAGTTCGGTTTTGTGCTGTATCTTTTTTTTGGTAATACATTTCTATTTGGTCCAAGCGATACCACGTTCATTTTCGTGGCTGTGCTTGTTAAGTGCTTAAATTTTAGTGGCTTATGGAAGGCTTACAAACAAAGCTTTCGTTGGAACAAAACATTAGCCTAAATGGCTTCGTGGGCAAAACTCATATTCACCTATCTAAGAAATTATAAGCGCTTTCTTGCTTTCTATTTCATCAGAACTATAAGAGTTTGGAAGTGGAAAGTATATATTCGCGGTATTCTCGAGTGAGGGATACGTGTCCCCATGGGGAAGTTTCGTCGCGATGAATGCAGAGAATTGAAAACTCGAATTTTGGCGCTGGCGTCAAACTTCACTAATAAAAATATTTAAAAAAATTTCTTATAAATATTCGTCTGGTGCCAGTATATTCTTAATTCCTTGGCTCTCTCGGTCTACATCACGCCCAAACCGCGTGTAACTATAGGGAGGAATGTTTCCTCATACCAGTTGTATGATGCACCAGTTTTAAGTGGCACCAACGCTGAGTAAACAGGAGGAGGAAAGAGTATGAAGAGACAGCGGAGCATGTTAATGACGTTTAGTGCTTAGAATGCATCTGAGAGAAAAAAAAAACACATCAGTGCGCTGAAGAAGCAATGAAAAATTGCCATCGCACATGGCCATCCGGCGCTGAGCGTTAACGCAGGAGACAGAGTGTTTCTGGTTTTCTGCGTGGTCTTCCCTGGCGTCGAACCAAAGCTCCATCATAACGATTCAGCATGCGCCACAAGATCGCTTTTGCATTGTGATACCACAGGTCTTATTAGTAAATACGCCAAGGATGTGCATTCGTGACGTTGCGGTCCACAGCCTGACGACCAGTTGTTCTGCTTGCTGGTGCCTCTGTGCTCATTTAATGCCAGGGACCCGCTGCGACGAACAAGGAAATCCGGAAGGATATCAACAAGCAGCACCAGAAGAAGCAAACGTGAACAGACACACGAAAGCATACATGCTTAATATATTTTGCATTTGTTATTTGAGCTGAGATCGTAGTTAGCCAGAAAGTCATAGTGTATTATTTGTTTTATTATTTACTGATTGGTAGTTCGTTTCATACGGATACATGTATGTCATGAGGAAAGAAAAAGTTCTGATAAGCGGAACTTCGGCATCTGATTACACGCACCTTAAAGAACACGATCACAATGGGGGGATCTAACACATGGCTGGTTGGTTAGCATTGCTAAGCGCGAATATATTTTTGCAGGTGGAGATCACCGCCACGTACCTGAAAGCGCGATTGAGGTGTCCATTGACCAGGGCAGCCAGCTAAGCGCCTCTTCAAATTTTCATCGTCAATACCAATTTACCCATTGAGCTAGCCGGTCTGTGCTCCAGTGCCACGTTTCTGCAGCAATGTTTTCAACGCCAACGCACATAGCTCTAGTCCCGTTTTTCTGTCACAACGTTTTCCACGCCAACGCATGGAGCACACATCGCTATATGACCACCGCCAGATAGTTCAAAGCGCGAATATTAGTTTGGAAGCAGTATTAGTTCATGAAGAAGACTATGTGCAATGCACAGCGCGAGGGTGTGTCGCAGTTTATACAAGGCGTGATCGGCTGCGGCGATACTCTTGAGCCCTCGCTCAGTGGCCAGCGAGGTCAACTGTTCGCAACGCAGCCGGACCGAAACCCAGTGGCGGCAGTCTTTGATATATTTTTATTTTTTTTTACTTGGCACAAAGCCACAAACATCGCAAGTCAAACTACATACATCGCAAGATCTTGCGTGGGGTTTACCCATTTGAACAGTGTTTTCGCACTAAAATGTAGCAGCTGAACACAGAGAGTTTATTGGCGGTTTTGATGAAATAGATGCGATAAAACATTTGCACTTCTCTGCTAGGCGCCTACTACTAAGTAGTTCCCAAACAAAAGCTTCCTTTATTGCTGAAACGCTGCGTCAAAAATTGTAGTCATTGGCGACAAATCGGGCCGCGCGGTTCGGTACGCGTTCTAAAACCTTCTGTAATGCAGTCAAGAGCGGATCCCACATCAATCTGGCATATTTAAGAATGTGTCTGACGTGTGAAGGGTGCAGCAATTCTTTTTTCTTTACTAGGGGTGTGTAAAAATTTCACCGGATTAAATGCAACTTCTTTATGCATTGCCTATTATATATTCAACATCGGTTTTCCATGTAATGCCCCCAGAAATACACATGAAGTTGCTTAAAATGAGCAAATTTTTTCAAACGAGAGGAATTTAAAATGTACACGCAGTTTATTGCGTTACGTTCACGTCTAAAAGAAGCATATTTGATTTTATTTTGTGTTCAGGTTTTCCACGTGATTCATCATTACTCTATGCGGTCGGGATTGCATTCAAGAGCGCGAACGTCGCAATCGCTCAGGATGAGGCTGTACACGACGCAGTAGTCTGCGTACACGCGTTTTTTTCCTGAACAATCTTGGAATAGAACAAATTGGCTTAAAACGTTGCCTACATTTGTTCCAATGATCTCTTCTTTTTAAAGTCGAAATGTCTGCTTACCGATTTTTAATGCTATAATGTATACTTTGGCGGAGTTTTCTATTAAATCTTCTTTTTGAATTGTGAGTTCATGTAGACTAGTTACGTGGCTGGCACTGTTTACAACATCATTATGTGTTTTTTGTAGACTCCCCACTCTAGTATGAATAGGCGTGGTGGGTATTGAAACACATTCGAACTCAGTAGGCGCAGATAATTTTTACAACCTCTACAGTGCATGCAATCGCTTTGCTTTTGGCTGCGGCCTGTGTTCCGCTCGCATCCTCCCTGTCATCGAAGTGTAAGTATACATAATCAATGGTTCGACGAAAGGTCGTCTGGTCAGGCATTGTATTAAAGAAAAAGGAATGCGGTCACTGACCATGTCATGAAATTCAAAGACGTTTCGGAACCTCGTACGGGTTCCGAAGTGTAAGTAGTAGCGTAACCGATGTTGCTTCCCTGCCATGTATTTCTACCAATGCGTCCAAAAAATGCTAGTAGATGTCCAAAAGCATGCGTTTAGCCCGATTGGCTCATGGGTTTACTTTGCTGGGTTGTCCAGACGTCTGGCTACGATATAAGACTCGGGCTAAGCTCAGCTCGAGGTTAAACTGATCTAATCTGCTTATGCCGCAGACAGAAGTTGGTGAAGATTAATTTAAGGACAACGCGGCGAGCTATGGAAAGGAAAATAATAGGTATAACGTTAAGAGACCGGAAAAGGGCGGAGTGGGTGAGGAAACAAACGTAGGTTAATGGCATCCTAGCCGACATCAAGAGGAAAAAAATGGCCTGAGCAGCATGTAAGGCAAAGGCAAGACAACCGCAGGTCCCTAAGGGTAAGAGAATGGATTCCAAGAGAATGCAAGCGTAGCAGGGGGCGGCAGAATGTTAGGTGGGCGGATGAGATTAGGAAGTTTGCAGGCATACGGTGGGCGCAGCTGGCAAAATACAGGGCTAATTGGAGGGACATAGGAGAGGCCTTTGCCATGCAGTCTGCGTAGCCGGGCTGATGATGATGAAAACGATTATGTGCAATGCACAGCGCAAAAGCGTGTTACAGTTTAACCTGAGGCTTGATCGGCTGTTGCGATAACATGATGCTCTCGTGAAGTGGCCAGGGAAGCTGATCTGTGTGCGCCGCCACGGGTTCGGGTCCCAGTGGCGGCAATATTTATTTATTGAACATGAATGCTAAGGTTCCAGCTATGACCTGGCTTTTGCACCTTTGGTCGTAAAGTAGAGCTTTCGCTCTAAAATAAATTTTGCTTTTAAGTGTCCTGGGTGTCAAATATGTCTCTCAGCCGTAATCATGTTCTATCTATTACTGATCACTAGATGTGCTGCTCCACAGCACAGACAACACTAATTCCCTTTAGAAAAAAAATACTTCTTTATTATTGCATAAATGTTTCTTGTTTTTATTTTTTAGCGCGCTCGAGAGAGAAAGACGGTAGAAGAAAGTCAGGGTGGTTAACCAGAAGAGTGTTCCGGTTTACTACCCTGCACTAGGAGAGAGGGATGAGTTTGCGCGAAAGGAAAAGAAGAGGTAGAGAAATGCGGCCCGCATTAGGCACAGCAAGCAAAGATGCACGCGCTGAAAGTGACAGGCCACCTCCGAGCACTGCGACCTTAGTACAGCACCGCAAGCGTCCTTCATCGTTAAACACAAGGCAGTCAAACAGCGCATATGTTCCACCGTAAAACAAGATTGCTTGCCGTTGCGGTTGATCATGGGGATGGCAAAGTCAGTCAACCCGACTTCTCGGAACGATGATGGCGGAGAAGCCGTTTTGTCAGCTTCTGAAGAGCTTCAAGGGCTGGATTGAGCACATCCAGCAGTTGCAGTGCATTTCGTGCAACTGGAGTGTGAAGGCTGGAAAGCTGCACACGCATGCTGTTGATAAAGGTGTTCAGCATTGCAATTATTTTTTCGTCGTCGAGGTGAACTCGCTCTTGGACTTGTGTCCGGCCAGACTAAGAATCTAAACACTCGGTGCGTGGTGCGTGCTCCCTCGTTGACGGTGTGCAGTGCTTCGGTTTCGATGGGCAAGGTACTTAGTGCATCGGTCTGCTTGATTAGCAACAGGCTCGGCACTTTGGCGCGAAATACTCGCTTGGCCACTGCAGGTGTATAAAGCTTCGCTGGGGCTGGCCAGGGCCTGTTTTGCGACAACCGTCCCTGCTTCGCCAACCATACGGCGCCAGTGCTGTGGAGTGGCGTGCGGATGGGGAGGGAAAGTTTGCAGAAATCTCTGGACCGTCGTTCCTAATGGCCACTACACTCCTAGAAGACCTTGGACGAGGGTGACAAAGTCACCGCACCTTAGCAGCGGCCTCTCTGTGTGTAGAATTGTCTCGTCTCATTTGTTTAAGTACCGCCCGCTCCCTTGCTAGGCGGGCACAATCTTTTGAGGCAGCGTCATGAAGGCCGCGGCAGTTCGCGTACTTTAGGACTGTTTATCGTCAAGCATCGCCGCTATCTCACTGACAACACGGTGAGCACACGGACGGTGGAGAAATCGCACACACTGGTGACGTTCCCGATCGCCATACATGTCCAGCACTGGAGAGGCTTTGGGACGAAATGCCTAACCGCGTGGCGAAAGTGGCCAACCTGGACGTACGCTGCAGTCTGCTTGGAAAGTGAGCTTGAAGAAATTTGTCCTCCTAAGGCGTTGAGCTTGGAGTATTGCTGCGCCGCCAGTAGCTGGCTGGATTAAAGTGGACGCGTAGGAGTCGCAGGTGCCTACGTCGACGTCGTAAATGAAGCCTGCCCCAGTGCAGCTGCCTTGAAGGACATAGTAATGAACTCGTGCCGCCGAGAGTTGCGTTTGGCTAAAGCTTTCAAGCGCGTTCCGGTCTGTGGCGTCAATGGCGACGACATTCCTATAAATGCACTATTAGCCACATAAGCTGGATTTGGCGGTGTGTGGTGAAGCCTCTGAATTTTGCCACATCGGGAAATGGCGAGAAAATTTTATTTTATTTTATTTTATTTTTTATTTATGAATACTGCGATCTTATACACAAGATCATAGCAGGTGGGAACATTGTGTTAATATACAGAATTACAAAAAAACAGAATTGCACATAGAAATTCAACAAGAAAATACAGCGACAAGGTCAATTAACAACAATCAATGCAAATGCTCTTGAAATGAATGTAATGATGTCTGCCTGACAACATCATCCGTGAGGTTATTCCAATCAGTGATGGTCCTTGGAAAAAAGGAATATTTAAAACAATTAACTCGCGAATTTAGTGGTGTTATGGAAAGAGAATGGCGATTTCTAGTTTGGTACCCCGAGGAATAAGTAAGGATATTGGACGTGTCAAGTTTGAAATTATTATTAATTAATTGATAGAAAAACTGTAAGCGACATATGCGATTTCTGTTAGGAATAGAGGGTAAACCTCTTTTTTGGGGAGGTCACTGACTGATGCTCGCCCGTAAGTGTTATATATAAACCTTACTGCTTTCTTTTGGATTCTTTCAAGTTTATTCATGTTTACCTTTGTAAAACGGTCCCAGATAGTTACTGCATATTCTAAGATTGGTCTAATAATAGTGTTGTAGGCAAGGAGGCATGTACCAGGGGTTGCTAACTTAAGCGAGCGTCGTAAGAAAAAAAGCTTTCGGAGAGCGTTTGCTGAAACATAGTCGACATACTTGGTCCAAGAGAGGTTATCGGAGATCCATAGACCTAGATACTTATATTCTGTCTCTTCATGAAGAAAGTAATTATTAGCAGTGTAGCAATATAGCAGAGGGTTCTTTTTAAGTGCTATTCTCATAAATACGGTTTTTTGGAAGTTAATTGACAGTTGCCACTTCTCACACCAAGAAACTATTTTTGCAAAATCATTATTCAGCCTAATTTGATCATCAGGCGAACTGATTTTCTCATACAGCACGCAGTCTTCCGCATATAACTTAACACGTACTGACATGTTTTTAACAATATCATCAATAAACAATAAAAACAGTAGGGGGGCGAGGACGGATCCTTGGGGAACGCCAGAATCGACAGGAACGTAATTGGAGCAGGCTTTATGCAGTTCGACAAACTGACGGCGATCAGATAGGTACGATTGTATCCATGTTAATATCTGTTTATTATTTATAACAAAACTGAGTTAATGAAGTAATTTCTTGTGCGAAACCTTATCAAAAGCTTTTCGAAAGTCCATAAAGATAACATCTGTTTGTTTTCCTTTGTTGATTGCGGTCGCAAAATCATGGATTGTTTCGACCAGCTGAGTGCATGTTGAATACCCTCGTCTGAACCCGTGTTGAACAACTGCCAGTACATTATGCTCGTCGAGGAAATTAGTTAGATGCTTATGAATGATGTGTTCCAATAATTTGCACGTTGTCGAAGTTAACGAAATAAGGCGAGAATTTTCAATACACGTCCTCTCTCCACTTTTATGCAAAGGCTTAATTCTAGCAGTTTTCCAATCACACGGTAAAACACCTCCTTTCAATGACCGAGTGAATAGGACACACAAATATTTTGAACACCACTCTGCATACTGTTTAAGGAAGGCATTCGGAATATCATCTGGTCCAGGTGATTTCTTAAGATCCAGTTTTAACAATAGATTAAAAACTCACTCTTCAGAAATTATAACATCAGGCATGGAAGGAAGGGACATGCTAAAGGGTGGGAGACGCCCGTCATCTTTCGTGAAAACTTTCTTAAAGGTGTTATTAAATGCTGATGAAACCTGGTCATTGTCGCTTACTTAAATGAGAGTGACCTTGGCCAACCTGAAGATATTCTATAAATGCTGACGCTACTAGGTTACGAACTATCGGCGACGTGAACAGGTCAGCTTTGCTAACCACTGCACGACAGTACTGTGCTGCCGGCGCAGTTTTTTTTTTTTTCATTGAAAAGTTTCTGAGAAATAAAATCTTAATGTGCTAATGCCGCAAAACACCAGGCAGCGTAAAAGGAGCCCACCATATCACCGCAGGTCCCCATATCTCCAAGAACTTATATTCTGTGAGGCCAACACATGCATCAAGGTAGGAAAGCCAGCTAAGCGCCTTTTCCAGGGCAGCATATATTCCCCGCACCAAAGCGCACTGCTCACAGAACAATGATTGCGTTGAACGTGGCGATTCAGCATGGCGATCTATCATGCTGCTCCTCCAGGGACTAAATAGTCCCATCAGATTAAATTAATCGCATTACACAGCACTGTGCTTCTAAATGCGCAAAAATGCAGATACTGTAGGATGGTCCTTCTTAAGCGTTCGCTGCAATATGTTCCAGGAGAACATAGCTTCACTGCACAGAATAAAACAGTGCTCAATGGTCTCTGGCGTACTGAACAGGTGGCAGTTCAGACCATGGAACAAACATCTGAGCGTAAAGCCAAATCTTGACAGGAAGCGTCAATGTGTGCAGTTTTAAGATGAACGTTGCTGCCGCAGATGAAATGCACGGCCAATAACACTTCTGTTGGGCCTAGTCGGTGCATGGTGATAGTACAGATGATCGATGTGCGCGAAACCTTAGACGAGCCACTGAGGTTGCACCAGTCCTTGTGTTTCTCCCGTGTACGTGGCTCGTACATCGATCATCTGTATTATCAAAATGCACATTCACTTAACACGTTTTAAAACACTGGTTTCAAGAAACTCCAGAAAAGGCAGCCGTTACAACGGTACAGGAATCAAATGTTCAGTTAGTACCTGCACTCTAAACAAAAGAAGTAAAAAGGAAGTGAGAACACTTTACTTCCTTTTTACTCCCATATAGGGTTATTTGTGTTTAGAGTGCGAATCATCCGCCTTCAGGAGAAGAAATACAGGTAATATAAAGAAAAGCGCGCAGTGAGGAAATTGAGGGTGTCAGCAACTTCCTTAAGGAATCTCCATTAAGGCTCTTCACGAGTCTGTCCAGCCGGTGCGAATATGAAAGGCAAATGAGAACTTAGATGCCTAATAATCACAAATACTAAAAACGAATGGTTTGCCGATTTAAAAAAGAAAAAAAAAACGCTAAGCAAGCTGATGAGCAAATAAGTGAACAACACCTACTTCAGCAGACTCTAGAGAAAGAAACAGGCTGTCACGACGCATGCATGCGCCTCCATTGGGAGGGCCATGCGAAGGTAGCGAATACTCTACTTTCTTCCCCGCATAATGGCGGACCTGGAGGACACAGGCAAGTTTTTCAGATAAAGAAAATGTTACAGATTTGAGCCCGAGCTCCCAATGACAGTTTCCTACCCATCCAAGCCAGTGATTGCTGCCTCATTTACATTATCTGTGAATTCCAGTAGGCTCCACTGTTACGAATTTGGTGCAGAGTAATCCCTATGTATTGAATGACACCGCAGTCCCTGGTTACGCCACCAAAATGACTTGGCCTCGCAACCCAGTGACCCTACCAAAATCATTTAGATTTATTGAAATTAAGAGCCGCACTTGATACCTACAAACTGCTCAGTCAGACGTAATGCCTTGAGCACACATTTTTTGTCAGAAAAAAAATGGGCGACATCACCAGCATACGCTAAAATCTTAATTTAACATTGAGGCAGGGAGAAAGCACTGATAGCTGCGCTGTTAATAATACTGAGGCAAAGAGGTTTAAGGTATAGCGCAAACAAACAAAGGTGATAATGACCAACCTTGGCGAACAGATGCTTTCAGTCGTATAGGTGTTGCTAGGTCTTGGTTAACAACTGAGCTTGACTCTTCATAGCACAGTCTTATGCCCCTGAGGAAAAGGTCACTAATATTTTGCATGCTCCAAGACCGCAAAAAAGAAATTGTGACGAAGTTTATTAAATGCCTTAGGAAGGTCAGTCTGAATAAGAACTACTTGGCCGGTCCGATCTGATACTGTCCCCAATACCCAACGTACAATAAGAATATGAGTTTATATACTGCGTCCTCTGATACCGCTGGTCTAACTTGAACATATTAAATGAGCGAGAACTGGCTGTAGACGACCACGAAGAACCCTAGGGAAAAGTTTGTAATCTACATTACAGAGCGATATTAGACGATTCCCTTCAACTGTTTTTAACCGATTAGTATTTGTGCTTTTTGTAATTAATATAGTATGCCCGAAATAAAAGCGGGAGGCAAAATACCAAAGTCATTATTATGCATCAAAACCTCCATCAAATCAGGCGCAAGGCAAGGGGAAAGGGTTTTATAGAGCTCACCGGTATTACCGCCTGTGTCAGGACATTTTTGACACCGCAGGACAGAAATGGCAGATTTATTTCGTCTAAAGAAATAAGTCCCTCCACTACAGCACGCTGCTCATCATCAAGTCGAGGAAAGGCTTCAAGTAAGCAATAAAAACTAAAGCAGTACTTTTCAGACCAAAGAACAAGGCGTTAGAATCTTTATCTGATTTTACCATTGGTTCACAATGTATTGAAATTGCTTCTTCGGTAAAGTGCCTGGGTGTAATAACGCAGAGTAATTTATCATGAGAACTACATATCGATAATGTTATTAACAAACTTGCTAGAGAACCAAGCATGTTATGAAAGGCTCATTTTTAAATACCACTTAGTGTTAGCCTTTTAATTTATAATGCACTATTTCTATCAAATATTTCCTGCGGTCCCTTGGTGTCGGGGACGACAGTATTGTTTCACTGCGTTTCACTGATACGGAGAGGTCGCAGCTAGGAGCCAGCACTGACACTTGTCGAGTTACCGCTGGCTGGCGTACTCTTCGTCTGGGTTCACGCTGTTACGCACAAGTCACAAGTGAAACCTGCCACTTTTTGGAACCATATATTGGGGTAGTTCTTATTCAAGACGCGGATCTGCTTGCTTGTTTATATATCGTAAAGGAACGAGAGAATGAAGCGCGTAGTATTGCTTGTCTCTTAGCTATGAAGCCAGTGACGAAAGAATTACGAAGACTACTAGACAGGTAAGGATGCTACAGGTACTGGTCACCGAAAGCAGCACATATCGGAATATAATAGTCTCGTGTTTCATAACTGGTTTCAGGATGCAAAAAGGAAATCCTTAGTATTTGTACGAGAAAAGTTGCGGCAAGGATGTGACCAACGCGGCCATAAAAAAGCCGCTCTTTATATGCGCCAAAGATGCTAGAGTAATGATACGACAGAAGCACAAAAATACTCGTTAGGATGAAGATTAGAATTCGCAGCGAGATCCCGCATCGAAAGTTTAAAGAACAAATTTCGCTGCCTGTGAAGGCGGCAGATCATTTCTCAAACGCTTCTAGTTTGTGGTTTGTGGACATTTATCCTTAGATAGCTTCCTGCCCATGCTGAAACTGTTATAACCAGTCTGATTAGGCCCACTGAAGGACAAATACAACTCCCATATTTCTCAATTGAATCATGTGCAATACCAGTTGCGACCACCGTATCCTGGCAAACATCCTCATCTCATCCGCCCGACTCATCTTATGACAACACGTGCTGCAGTGACCTTGTAATTAAATGCAACAAGCCCTGCCAACGCCCATTTCTTCTTCTTCACTGCGGCCAAGATTTCATTAACTCGAATTTTCTCTTGTAGCTAATTCTGTTTTCTGAAGCGTCTTTAAGTTATGCGTATGAGTTTGGTTTTTAAGCTAGCTGCGCTGCCCTCAATTTAACTTCAGCCCTTTGCTTTAGCCTGCAACGAAACCCTTAGTGAAACCTCATAATCTGATCGACTTTGAGGTTGGCTTACTACCAGTCAAAATATTCATAACGAACTAACTTTGTTTTAGTTTTTATTCTCGACACATAGCTTGCGCGCAAAAACCAAATGCGCATTTTTAACACACACATACGAACAAACGCAATGTTCTTTATATCTCTGTTCCCAACTCGTCTAAAAGCTTGTTTTACTGAAATTTTTACGCTCTTAATTATTTTGGGATGCCGGCATTTTTTACTAGTATATAAATATTCAATGCCTATATATTCGACATGTGTAAGAAGCATCGCATGGTGAAATACCTCAAAATATTCTTTTAGCACTCACATTCCCGGTACTCTCCATTTATATACTCATCGCCTCAAGGCTGAGCTTACGCCTTCAACTTGCTGAATTAGAAAAGTTATTCATGCTGTCCGGTCTGGCGGCCATCAGACAGTGATGGTAGGCGTGGAGCCCGCGGCGCTCTTTTCTCTTTCATTTTTCTATTTTTTAAAAATAAAACTTGCCAAAACTGCTAACCTCTCGTGCCTTTAACAAATTGTAACTGATAATTTTCATCTGTCCACCTTTTCCTGCGGTGAATTTTAGGTGCTTTAAGGCATATTTGAATATGTCTCATTAATCATTGCTTTGGTTCACTTATATAAATTTTTCTTGGCGTGCTGTGTATCTATTACCATTAAAATGAAACGTTGCTAACTCGGCAGCCTGCCGTATGACAGCATTTATTTTTGGGTGCACTTCCATGCGAAGCGCTTAAGACAAAAACATTTTATTCGATGGGAAATAAAAACCCGAGCAAATTATCGTGAACACAAAAGAAAAGGAATGATACGAGGGAGGTATCTGGAGTGTGCATTCACTTACACCCAGAGTGATCAAAACACGCGCACCGGAGCGCATACGGCGGATTTCAACGGCCGCGGGAAGGCCTCGGCCGCATGCGTATAGGGGAACACGCTGGGGGGCAAGCTGGTGCACAGCGTGAAGAAGGCGACGCTCTAAAAGGCGGCGCACAAGCAGGAAAGACAGACAAGGCTGAACAGAGGCGACGCGCTCAGAAGAGTTGCAAATGCCTATAATTAACCGGGAAAAATGGTTGGAGATGCGTAAACAGGGCGTCACTGATGGTACACAGAGATGACCGCGTCTTCTTAGATCTGTTTGATAGCAAGATATTGATGCCATTTGTGCAACACATCCCCTCTCTCCGCAACCTTCTCGCGCAAGTGCGAGCCCTTACCCTTCCCTTCCGTTACCCCCCTCAAGTAGCGTATTTCTACTCTTAGCTCTTCTCCTTCGTGCCGTACTCGACTCAATAGCAATCGACGGGCCAGGATGTGGAAGATGTCGCGGCCGCTTACCTTGGCAGCGTAGTCGCTGGAGCACTCACATATCGTTTTGAGGCGCCCAGCAAGCAGCACGTGAGGGTTTGCTTAGCGCTGCGGTCTCACCACGCCCCGTTCACAACGAACCTCTCTCTTGATCGTCATTCGCCGGCAAACCCCCCTTTTTTCACGCTCGTTTCGGAAATAGCCGAGCCTCGATATCCTTTACGCTCGTATCGTGGGATCGCGATCAGAGGAGAGGGCTGTTCGCGAGAGAAAGGGACTGCTTTCACGCCAGCTGTGGAAAGTGCCGCACAAAAACTGGTTTCTCCCGTAGCAGGACTTAGGTCCCTCGACAGTTTCGCGCTGAGGCAAGGTCCTTTGCGGGCGAAGTGCATCGTGTCGTCGGTGCCGGATGGTTGCATTGGGGAAATGCTAGCCGCTCATGGGCGCCTCAGGTCGTGGAAGCAATGGGAGGGTAGCACTTGCGGTCTGATGACATGATCTGTCCGCATTGAAGTAGGCCCAAATCTTGAGAGGAAAACGAGTTGCAAGAGCCGAGTAAAAAAAAAAAAAACCTCCACCAGCGGGCTTCCTGAGATGTAGTCTGATAGCGGTAGCTAGCCGCACCCCTCCCTTCCCTTTCCTCGTAAGAGGAGGTTGTGACCTATGCGAGGCTGGCGCCGAAGAACTCCGAGAACTGCGGTGGCAGAAAGCGGAATGGTGGCGTCGTAAAAAGAGGCAGCTGTTTGGGATGGTAAATATAATACTGTTTATAAATTATTACTTGTCTTCCTCTTTCGAAGAGTGCGGATGATGTCACGTTGCTGTCTCTAGTGACGTCGCCCTTTCGGACTACATAGAGTGGTGCGTTTCTGTAACAGCCAGCGGGACTTCACTGCACGGCAACGAATCGAGGAGTAAGAGCAGAGGAAGGGCGTTCTAATCCACCATCGTTCGAGAAGGAACTCACGAGAGCGCATTTCTGCAGCTGTTGCAGGTGATGTTCTTTTTCTTTTTAAACAACGGAAAGCGGGTGCATCTGATGTTGGGCGCAGTACTTGAATAACGCACAAGAAAAAGCTCAGCCACGTGTGAATAAAACTGGCAAACTCAGCCTATTGCGTGTGGCGGTCTGCTGGCTCGGTTCTCTGCTTTCTCAGGCAATTTAATTCGATTGCAACCATGCATTGGACAGGTTCGCACATTATGGGCCATTGTTGAAACGGCAACAGTTTGTCGGTTCACGTTGCCACCAGTCCAACTTCCTTTCTGTATGTTGTAATGGGACGCTATGAAATGTCCTTGGTCCTTCGCTTCCCCCTCAAGTATATGAGAAAGACCCAACTACTGACATTCGCGAAAATGCGAGCATGAGGTTATTGGCAAATGTCTCTAGGCTATTCAAGCATATTACTTTTGCTAACTGTCGATTTGAAATGAAGGCCAGCCTTCATGGTTTTTCACACTTCTGCGATCGCTTGAAATCACATTCAACCATGAGAAAACTATTTTATGATGATCAGTAAGAAAAAAATCTCTCCCTGAGAGCACATAATTTTTATGCAGTCAGATACCCAAAATCCATGATTTTCCGTTGCTTGCCTGAAGCGTTACTAACTTTAATTAAGGCTGCGATTGGAACAAGATTGTATTTATTCTTGGTTTAAGAGCACAGGAAAGCACGAGTATTCTTCGTGATATGCCTTCCCGCGTGGTTAAACCTTGAACATCACTAACCACTGGAGGTGGCTGACGCATATATAGCATTTGTGTACCTGGACGTCGCAAGCTAGGCCAAAGCACAGACGTTTAAGCCACTGACTCCAATGTAAAGTTGTTTGTTTATAGCGCGCCCATAAAAGTCCAACTGGAGTACACATGAGAACTTTAGGATCCATCTTCTAAGAAAGGTATAACGAGGCTTCATCAAATGCAAAACAAGCAGTTCACTTTCTGAGTGATCACTACAAGTAACCTCAGAGAAAGAGACAGGCCGCTATGCGCCGCGGCTTCTCTGTACTGCGGTCCGTGCACCCAAAACGAGCAAATATCTGCTAAAGAAGAGCATCAACGCGAAGCTAGGCGCGTGTGTCAAGAGCTGGACGCTCCGGGTAGGAGCTGTCATGTCTAGGTCTCTGCTGTTAGGCCTAGTGGAGCCGAGCAGAGTATTGGTGCTGATGAAGCGTGAATTCTAGTCACGACAATGGACCCCTGAGTCACGGCTTCTGCTCACGCGAGAAGTATTCTCATGATTAGCACCGGGTTTGGTCACAACAACTGTAGTGAGAAAGCCTTCACAGAGCGAGATGGACGCCAGCTTAAAAAAAAGCAGGTCCCGAAACCCTTCATTATTAATTTTATCATCAGCATCGTATTTACTTATTTCAACGTGCAGTACATTTTTTTATGTCGAATTATTCCTCTTACAGAAAAAAGTTACGAATTGTGCACTCTCCAGTGCATCTCCTTTGGGAAATGAAAAATCTCTGTCAGATTTTACACTGGCCAGTTAAATGAAAAATCAAAACACAGGAACGCATGCCTCATGGCACATTTCTCGAATAAAAAAAAATACAGCAGCTACATAATGCAATGGCAAAAAGCCTAGAAGAAGTTATCAATATATCATAACACAGAAAGAAAGAAAAATAGAACATTCTGATCGTACAGAAGTAGTGAGCATAGAAATTATATAAGAACCAGTACATTAACATCAGCAGGGAATATACAAAGCTCGGGAAAGAATGGAGCAGTGGTCGGAGAAAGGAAAGATACTATAGGTATTTAATGATCTGTCAAAATGACAGGTGCAGATTCAAGTGTGATCTGATTCCAGACTGCAATGTATTCCACGCATAAATAGCTTTCAAGTTACGCCGCTTGATTTCCGTAATTGGTGTTGGCTTTCGGTAGCGGAGGCTGAGTTGCTCGGGAAGTCTATAGTGTTGCTATTGGTAAACAGTTTTGCTGACTCAGGACTACTAAGAATAATATGTTGGTTACGCGCTTGAAAGATAGGCTATGCTAGCCTAAGGCGAAACTTTACCGACAACAGGAGCCTGCTGAGGTTGCAGAAAATAAGCGTCGTTCGTGTAAGCAAAATAAAATCAGCATTTCTTCTGCAGACAAAAAAATACTTCTGAGGTTTCCCTGCTATATGCCATTCCGCTAACAAAGTGACGATTCATTCCGTCAAGTTCGTTTCCATCTAGGCTGATAGTGAATATTGAAATTTTATTTATTCTATGTTTTGTTCCCATTAAGCCCTTTAAATAGTTCACAGTGTTTCACAGTTTTGTTGACCCTTTTGAATGTTTTGAAACTTTCTTTGCAACTAATTATGCCTCGCCTTTTAAGAGCGTTAGCTCTTACTCATCATGTTTCAAGATTTCGTGGGGTCTGCTATACTCTTGATCGCAGCGCCATCTGTGGCAGCAACTACTCATCACGTTTCGAGATTTCGTGAGGTCTCCTACCACCCTGAGATCAGAGCGCCATCTGTGGCTGTAACTAGAAAACAGCGCATCTCGCATTGAGACTTGTAGCGCCATCTACGATAGCATTGTAGAAACAAATGCCTCGTGCAATGATGACGCCATGGTCCAATATGGAGACAGAGGTGGAACTAGGTGACAATGAAGTTAGGGGACGAAATGACGGTATAGTTTCGGTTTATAGAATCTAAGATGGCGACCATTAAAATTCGTTGCGTCCTCTCATCCCTCATCCAATATTAAACGGCGCATTCACAGAGCTAAATGAACAGAGTGAATTTTCAACAAACCTCATGAACTCAGAAAATCAGCCAGGAGGTGGCCTGTACTTGGCGCACACAGTGGTATTGAGTACTTGCAGCGATTTGGTTTTCATATCTTCATTCATGCTGGACATGCTGCTAAGTACCTTATGCGGTAATATTTGAAATAACTTTCGGTAGCGCCACCTCTTTAGTTTTTTCGATTTTTGCTTTTGAATGAAGATAAAGGGGCCCATTTTCTACCATCAGCCATGTTTTCACAAGTATCATAAAAGTAAATTTTAGGCTAACAAACTGCTCAAACATTGAAGTTCTTCTATCTTAACTTTTAGACTTCATTTTTAAGTTGATTACGTAAAACCTTGCTTCAACTTCTTTGCGTTTTTCATTGAATTGATCACATATATAACAGCTGCATTCGTGCGATATGTCTTCCATTGTAGCTGTTCAATGCTGTCTTCATACTTCTAGCGCTTCTATTTGCTCTATTATTGATTCAATGTGAGCAACGCGGCTGATTTTGTGGCTGGTAGCTCGTTCGTTCTTGTGGACGAAAATTTGGTGTCTCGCATGAAACCAAGACCGACTACACGCTACAGCCATCGTTTGATGGACGCAACCGAAACAGCGTTAGGAAATAAATCAAGCATGAATTATTAAGCCGCCATAGGCGAATATAACGGGGTCATCCATATATAGTAATGTCTGCGCATCATTTGAAACAAGAAAATACGCAAGAAAAACTTTGGTGTCTATGGTCCTGTAGGCCTGAAGCAATGAGGTCCAAAGAGCTTCGCACCAAGTGGACCAACTAGACACCACATCATCTCTGAGCCTAGGTGCATAAGTAGCCCATGAAGTGCCGGCAGATGAAGAGTGTGGAAGGAGAGATGACTGCGAACTAAAAGCTATCAACTGGAAGAAACATATATCGCCGAAACTGGTGCAGCTCCTACAATGGAACTACAGTGGATTAGCCAAGCAGTGGGCCGAGCTGCCGCAGCGATTTGACTGACTAGAGAGGCCCCTCTTGCAGCTCCTTCAAGAGACCCAAGCGAATATATGATTCTTCGATACTTCAATGCTTATACATTTCCGACCACCGTACAAGTTAGCCGGAGAAACAGCCATTACAAGAAACCAGTGGATACAAGCCCGGGCAGCAGCCTTAGTTGGCCAGCGGCTAGCACAAACGCAACTCGACAAATAAATTCCTGTAACGAAGCTAGAGGAGTACTCATAGTACGCGTGTTTGTATTAGGACCTACTATAACCTTTGTTTCAGTATCCATCCGCCCGCAAATAGAATAGGAAGCAACGCAGCTGAAGGGTCCAGTTTCCTAGCGCTATGCAAGCACTGCGACTGCAGTTGCTCGGTGATGCTGAGGCTCCAGCGTGACTAGCGTGACGTGACACAATTTAGATTGTGTATACACGTAACTCAACGGAGGCTGGATGGTCACCTCGGACACAATAGGGATCAACTATTTTTCTATTGTGGTCGCGATTGAAGGCCTAAAATAAAACCTCCTCGCCGGACGGTGAAATCGATTAGCTGGAACAGCTTTCTGAACAGGCTGCAGAATATTAGAAAACCAAATAACCGTAGTCGAAGCATTGCTTCGGCAGCAGCTGCAGCAATCACGAAGCAAAGAACATCGGCTCCAGGCCTTCACTTGCTGAACCTCTTCGGGAACCAGGTCAAGGCTGCAGGGCGTTACAGTAAGGCAAGGAAACGTGAATATAGTGCACGCGAATGAATCGAACTACTGCGCGGGATCGGTGCTATCGGCACTGGAGATCATTTAATGATAATACAGAACGTTGTAAATCATCAAGAACTTTCATTGGCAGCTGCAGCGGCACAGAAAAGGCGCATCTCTGACTGCTCGTGTACTTGCAGGCTTGTCACTAGACACTTGAACCTATCATATATTCTTTGCCCTGTGCTGCTGCAGCACTGCCCTGTCGCTTGCAAAAATGGGTAATGAGGAGGACGATTGATGTTTTGAGTTTGGCAAATCTGTTGAACCTGATGATGGTTAGTATGGTTCATGGGGGTTTAACGTCCCAAAGCGACTCAGGCTACAAAAGACGCCGTAGTGAAGGGCTCCGGAAATTTCGACCACCTGAGGTTCTTTAACGTGCACAGACATCGCACAGTACACGGGCCTCTAGAATTTCGCCTCCATCGAAATTCGACCGCCGCGGCCGGGATCGAACCAGCGCCATAACCACTCAGCCACCGCGGTGGCTGACCTGATGATGACTGCATGATGTGTAATGAGTGCTTTTGCTCGTATCATTTGGGTTCCTGTTCTGGTATCTCAAAAACAACTTACAAATCAAGGGGGAATCTGCTCGAAAACAGTGGCGTTGTCAAACCTGTCGAAGGATTGAAATTTCCTTGAATGCAGAACTTCAAGAAAAAGTAAATTCGCTGACAGACACTGTTGTTTCTATGGAAGAAAGTGTTCAGGGGATGTATGAAAAGTTTGACAAAGCGCTCGCTGAGCTTAGCCAACATGACAATAGCCTGGCTGATATGAAAAGGCGGATTGATCAGTTTGAGGCTAACCAAAGCAATGGACAGATTGAGGAGATCAAGAAAGAAATCAACGAACTAGAGCGACATTCAGGAAGCTAAATCTAGAAATTCACGGCATACAAAAAACACACCATGAAGATCTTTTCAAAGTGAACGCCTGTGCTGCTTTCCTTGATCTTCCGCAGCTTACGACTAGTGACGTCACAGCAATTCACCGGTTGCCATGCAAACCTGATCATGGTTCATGGATCTTGGCATCATGGTTCGCTTCGCTCGGCAGGCTGTTCGTGAAGACTGGTTCAAAAACCGATACACACTGAAGGATCCATGTGAAAATGAAAATGTGTACATCCAAGATAATCTGACTAAATAAACCCGAGCACTTCTCTGGGAGGCAAAGCAATGGGCACGTGACAAGAACTATCGCTTCGTTTGGCAGTGCGGCGGCAAAGTTCTCGTCAGACAGAATGGTGACACAGCCATTGATATCAAGTCTAAAAATCACTTGATGACGCTTGCTGAAGTGTTTCTACAAATGTTGCGTCATATTTATGCGTATTACTCCTGACAAACTAAAGTGGCATATTGGTAATAGGTGTCTCAGGGGTTTAAAGATTTTTCATTTGAATATTCAGTCTGTCAGAAATAAACATCAGTATTTATATTTATTTTTTGATAGTATTGGCTTTTCTTTTGATGTCATAATGCTCTCAGAAACCTGGTATACTAGTGATGGCAATGTTTTTTAAATACCTGGATGTGTTCTACCTGAATCGCTCTTTACGCCGTGGTGGAGGTATTGCCTTGTTAGCGAAAGAAAATCTTAGATGCGACCTATTGCTTGATTTTACCTCTTCGAAATGTGAATGCGAAATGTTGACAATAGCAATGTGTAACCATGTCTTTTCTGTCGTGTTACGACCCCCTAATGGTGATCACGCTACATTCTCTGCTTCCGTAGAAATTATGTTTCAATACTGCATAACTAATAGGCTTAACTTAATTTTTGTCGGGGACTTTAACATTGACTTGATTTCAAATACTCGTGAGTCAAAAAAAATGATATGGTTATACGAGTACTATGGCCTAAATACTGTTAATTCTTCTCCAACTGGAATTGCTAGTACATCTTCGACACTAATAGATTTCTTTCTCCTCTGCTCCTCCATCAAAAATTTTGCATCTGGAGCCATAGCTTGTGATCTTAGCGATCACTTACCTTCAATGTACCAAGCATATCTTAAGCAGCGGGATCCCGAACTGCTTAAATCATTTAAGAAGTGTCGTAATAACCTAAACGAGGAACTTAAGAATGCCAGAAATAGCTAGTTCTATAATCATTTTTTAGGATCATCCAAAAACGCGGCCGTGACATGAAAAAAAACTAAACTCAATATATCAAAACGTGCAGGCGTGAAAAGGAAGTAGATAAATGGTTGTGAATGGCACAACAATTTCAGGAACTGATCTAGCTAATGTTTTCAACGACAATGTAGTAAACTTGAGGTTTTCTGCGCCATTAGGAGACTGCACCAAATACTTGAATGGCAGTTGTCTTGAGACAATTTATTTGAGTCCAGTTTCGGAAACAGAAGTTTTCTCTATTATCAGGAAATTACGAAATACAAGCTCCAGTGACATCTTTGACATTGAAGTCAGCCCGATTAAATTCATTGCGGACGTTATTGCTGTCCCACTTGCCCATATTTTCAACCTTTGTCAAGTGGTGTATTTCCCGCTCAGCTACAGTGCGCAAAGGTTTGTGTTCTACACAAAAAAGGTGACAAAAATAGTTTAGCAAATTACAGATCAATTTCTATATTAGCAATTTTTTTCTAAAATACTTGAAAACGCCATCCATTCACGTCTGATTTTATTTACAGATAAACATAACCTCCTCCAACATAAAATAATCCAAGTGTATTAAATTATTTTTTTCCCAAAAGGAATTGATCTGATGAGCACTTCGAAAACAAAATTCAGAGATTTATTCCTTTAGTAGTTTATAAATAGTGTTGAGAAAAACTAATTCTTTTTTTTTCCCAAATGCTACAAATGTACTACCTCTGCACCACCTTTTATGAAAATTTTTTTCTCGGGTTTGATCTGTATGCTCTATGTACCTCTTAATTCTTCTAATCGGTATTATGACTGCTGTCCTTTCAAATCTTTAAAATATTTTCAATCATGCATACTTACACTGCGTTTCGTACTTGTACAATTCAGGGAAAGTTTCTTTCACAATTTATTATTTATGTATAAAATATCCATCAAAACGTGTTCCTTTGTGTGTGTGTGTGTGTGTATGCTGATCTGTGTATGTATATTGTATGAGCTGCTGTTGCCTATGTAAACAAGGCGGGCGGGAGCTTGTCAAGCGGCTCTTCAACAGCTTTTTCTTGCACCTTCCCATGTTTTGAACAAACATGGAATAAACCGTATTCGTATGCTGCACACAGGCAAGACCTCAATATCCATTCAGAATTTCGGTTGAGCGCTTCCGAGGTTCATCTCGCAAAGCAAGGTGACTAACAATTCTTCCCGCAAAGAGCAACGTCTGTGACACCCACTCGGGCAGAGCGTTAGCCAACTCTAGCCCATGCGTCTTTGCCTAATGCTATGGATAGCTCATTCACCATGGGCGAACTTATGACGGCGCTCAGCTCTACCAAGAGTGTTAGCACTTCACGCCCTGACGGCGTTACGTACTCAGCTTTGTAAGATCTCCCAGAAAACAGCAAGCAAGATCTCCTTGACGGGATAAAGACCATATTGTAGTCGTCAAATAATCGCGAAGAGTGGAAAAAATCTATAATGGTGTCGATATGGAAGCCAGGCAGGCATCCTACCGAAATGGGAAAAAATACAATTTTTTTAACGTCAAATATCTCCAAATTGAAAAGAAAGATGGCTTTGTTTATGACATAGTAGCACCTTGAAAGAACCAACAAGTTCGGCACATTACAAACAAGACTTCCGATCACGGCTGAGCAATCACGATAGCATTCTTCTACTGCACAACGAGTTTCACGATCAAGCGCCAACGTCCAGCGTTCCACAAATTATTTGACATCAAGAAGGCGTTTTACACTGTTCCTGTTGAAGGTAGAGTTTGGAATTACTGAATGTAATGGCCCATTCTAATAGTATGTAGCAAAATCTTTCTTTTAAAGTGTTTCCATCGATCGTTAACACTGTTATTCAAAACCAATAGGGAACTCTTTTGACGATAGCAACAATGCTAATAGAAAAAAAAATGCAAGACTGCCATCGAGTGATCTGCAGATATATTTATTGTTATGGTGAACTTTTACATCATATGACAGAAATTACCTTCATAAATGGTTTCCCGCTCAAAAATGTTTTTGTCCAGAATTGTTGGGTACGTTTGGGGAATTTATCATTCTCTACTTTAAATTCGTGGATTGCTATGATTCCTCACAGCACTCTTGGCGCAGCGGCGCAAAGGTTAATCTTTGCGGCACTGCCAGATGACTCAGTGTTTTCAAGTAATTATTTGAATCGTTCCACGCCAAAAAGAGATAGCGATAAGACGGTGAGACGGAACGCAACGAAGCAGGCAGTTTGTAATTTTCATTGGTCATTTCGAACGTGACGTCTCGAAATTAGTAGACCAAACGGCCATTAAGTTTCAAGCACCCGCCAATAAGCGGGTAGTTTTCAAAAAGCGCATTGGCGGGGCGATGTTTATCGCATGTGCGCTGGGTGCGATATAAGTTTTCTGCCTGTTGAGTGTGATGTTGAGAGAGAGCGTCTGCTGTGCTTAAGAAAACACCTGACAAACACCGGAAAGCAGGTGACGTATGACTATTCTTAGGCCCAGTTGAACACCAGTATAGCACTTGTAGAAACGAGTAGATTGGCGACTTCCAAGACGTGAACGGTCAGACTTCAGTTTTCCTTCATGCAGTTTTTGTATGGTCTAGGTCGTTCTACTCGTTCTAACTACATGGGTGCACGAGATGCCTTTGCTCGGTAATGGGTTTCATGCTTTGCGCGACACGGTGTCATTAAGCACCCGTTCGTCTTTGTACTCTGAGAAGATGAATCACACAAATAGATATTTTCTGGCGCTTTTATGCACTTCCAGGTGGGGAACAAGCTTTCGTTCTGCTAATTCACGTCGAAGGTGGCTCTTATTTGCAATAAATGATCCTGCACTGGAACTGAGTTTAACGAGCAACTGAAGTGTAAGTCGTCAGTTAAACATGGATGTTTATATAGTATTGAGGCGCTTTGAGAACACGTTCTTTAGTAATTTTTTTAGCTCGATCAATTTTCTTTAGTAACGTGAGAAGTTTATTTGTGTATTTATTTGTTTATTGTTTATTGTAATACCCACAGCGCCACAAGTGGCATTACAGTGGGGGGGGGGGGGGAATAACACATCATACAAACGAAAAGAAAGGTAACAAAGTGCAGCACATACAATGCAACCATGATGCAACAGTAATACAGCCTAAAAACAGCATTCACAGAGATGAAGAGAATAAATCACCAGACGTAATTAATACCACCTCTTCAGAGAACCGGTTCCAATCTCTTATAGACCTGGGGAAAAAAGCATATTTGTACATCTCTGATTTACAGTTAATTTCCTTAACTTTTATTCGATGGTCACGACGTAGCGAAATATAGTTTGGTGAATGGATGTACAGGTCACGGTTTATGCCAGTATTGGAATAGTAAATACTATGAAAAAATTTTAACCTCAAACAATATCTACGTTTTCAAGCGTCTTCCATCCCAGCGAGTTTTTTGCACGTGAAACGCTAAAGCTCCTGGTATAGTTGTTAAAGACATATCGGATACCAAAGTTTTGTACCCTCTCAAGTTTATCTATATCCGTTTTATGCCAAGGGTCCCAGTTGGGCTAGTTGGTACGTATTCATGGTTAACGAGAGCAAAAAAGACGACGACAACAGGTTAAGTTGGTCGCGTTGCGCCGCGCGGCGAAATAACTATTCCTGGCTCTGTCGACGGGATTCTACCAAAAGAAACATGAAGACGAAGATGCTATAGTGTGGGACGACATGCACTGACAAGGCGACGGAGCAATCCATAAACAAGGCTAATGTTTAGAAAAAAAAACAATATTAAATTTGAAACGCGCCGGGGCACGCGTCTACTTCTTTACAAAGCCTATGTCAGACTCATTTTGAAATTTGGCTGCATACTCTTTCCTGGCTCCCATAAATAAAAGCCTCATCCCTCGCTTATGATGCCCCATCTCCTTCAAGTTGTTTTTGCTCAGAAGCTTTTTTCGAACATTGGTGTGGATGCTAGTTTTGTACTTAAAGTTCGTTATGCTGCGTCCCTTGCGGACACTGCTTTTGATTATATTTTCCCACGATAATGCGAAGCGCCTGCCTGCCAATGCACTAACTGGTCTCGTCTCTGGTCACCTTGACAATTTACCGCGTTACATTGTGATTGCTACAGATGCGTCTGGGCCCGGTCAGAAGGCAGCGGTTTGTATTTTTTGAGTCTCTCTCTTGGAACGTTTGGATTCGAGTCCCGAATGGCGCACCAATATTTGTGGCGGAGTTTGTGGCTCTTAGGTTGGCTGCTTTGAAAATTCACTCCAGTGTTTCCCAATTGACGTTTCTCTCAGATTTTCTCTCCATTTCATTGGAGCTGGCGTCCACAAGGGACGGTCTTTTGAGCCGCTCAGTAGTCTTTTATTCCTGAATGGGTGAAAGAGGTGCCCTTAGTTCAGATTACAGGTCACTGAGGTATTTTTTGAAAATGATGCAGCAGACTCCTTGCCAAAATAAGCTCTCAATGCAACTGTCGCCTTTAGTGTCCCTAAATCTATTATTTTAGAAATGTCTCGTTTTCAGCGTAGTTAGTTTATAGCCGCCACGTGCAACGTTTCCTTTGCTGTCTACTGCTGACTACCAACATCTCATGCACCCATGGATGGCTCGTGCGTGCAAATCCCCGTAGTGTGAGGTAGCGAGGACTCTCATGCGGTGCAGGATCCCCCGCTTAGCTCTTTACTTATGTAGAGGTAGGATCAGTCCCACAAACCTTTGCGCGGCTTGTGGACAAGTGGAAGCATAGGAGCATTTCCTACTCTCTTGCCGGAGGTTTGCGCATTCCCATTACGAAATTCCCATTACGAAGTTGGGACTCACTTGTTCGGTCCCGCTTCTTCTTTCCTTCGGTGCGAGCGCCAGAGGTTTTGCATTGCATCAGGTTTGCGAATACCTCCTTAATTACATAACAGATAACGTGCCGCGTTTGAAAAATCTTTCAGTAGTTTTCATGTATTCAAATACCTGATCTTGTCGTCCGTTTTGTTTTTTCTCTTTCCGCTTTAATTAATCTTTGACTTTTTACCTCAAGGAAAACCATTAGCTTGTCACCAGTTCACCCTGTTCTCTTGGTCCTCCTCACTGAGCCCTTGACAATCCCCCGTCGCGGGTATGTGTAACGTCACTAAGGCGACAGCAACCTTTGGCGGCTCGCGTTTTAACTCATTCGTAAATATGTACATTCAACTGAGCTCGAAAATTCTCCCCGCGGCTCTTTGAAATATCTGATTGTGAAATGCACACATATGTCTGCCCCCAAAAGGCTAGGAGATATGAAGTTTTCATCCACAAAATGGTCCCAAGAGCTCTATTCTCTCCTTGGTTAATACGGGACAACCATGGGTATCTACGCAAGTTTTGTCTTTCGCAGCATGCAGTACCCGGTTGAAACGGACCGCATGAGCAGGGCTAATAGAACTGCGGCAATTGGGATTCCATACATATGGAAAAATATGTGAAAGCCCGCATACGCTTTCTTCATGTTTACGCATTGTTTACATATCCTTCCCGTATACTTGGCAGACGAGTTACTTATGATGAGCATGACATAATTCGAAGCCCATACATTCCGGATATTTCATAGGTGCCATGCATATATTCTGCAGACTCCATATGTATGATAAGCTTCGCATATGAATCAAGCGTAAAGGATATGCAACCACTGAAATCGTCGTATGTAACGTTTCACAAGAGTTCCCAGTGCACACAGTTGGCCATGTATAGACAAACAGACATTTTGCCGGCTCCCCATTTTAAAACTACGTGAGCAGCAATACAGGAGGCTCTGGTGGCGCATATATGGCTCTAAATTGGGTCCGATTGCGCGTCGTCAAATTGCCGTTCATTTAAAGAAGGGTGGAATGCTGGGATACTTGGGGACAATTTATTAAATGTTTTAGCGCAGAAACGAAGGACGGACAGAGAAGCACAGACCACGAGCTCTATAGTGCTGCTGCCAGAGAGTCTGTGCTGTTTTCTTTTCTGTCCGGCTTGTGTTCCTGCGCTAAACGTTTTAATAATTTCGCTTAGAACTAGACAAGCTGGCTATGTATCGACAATGAGTGGAGGGCTGAGTTCGGTGCCAACTTGTGGGCCAGCGTGAGATGCCAAGGTTAGGCTACAGTAAACTAAACAAGATAGAAACCTCTTCAAAGCTGATCATAGCCTAAATATCATAGGTTCAGCAGTGTATAGGGTGAAACTTGGGTAATGGTGCATCTGAAAGAACAGAAAACAATTGAAGTGCAAGAAACAAGTCCAGATTGAAGCAGAGTTCGCAACAAGCTCAATATCAACTACTGATTTTATTCTACTAGTAGCGAATATGTACGAGTGCATAAAAACAAGAATCCATGAAAAGCAACAAAGGATAAAACAATGTAGACGAACCAGGAAATGACAATTAAATAAGCAATACCTAGAGATTCCTTCGCAGTAGGGGTGTCAAATAATCACTTTCTTTTTCATGCAGGCTAACGAATGGCGCATTCACGCAATCCGGGCCTCACTAATGAATAATGATTGCTTCAAAGTCACTCTTGCTTACTGGCCTGTATTTCTTATTGACTTGCATGTGGAAGGTACGGGGTTCGATCCCCAGTGCCGCCGGGAACCCACCGGTGATACAATGGGTACAAGCTTTTCCTGGCCTGGTACTCGGCTTACACAGGGTGAAATGCTTGGGAAACGGGTATTTAACCCCACCTTGAGTAAACGAAAAAAAAAAACCTTGTGCCATGGCGTTCTTTGGTCGCCATCATTATTTCTTATGATGCCGATGCTATCAAGCGTTGTCTTGCAGGTATTAGAAGGACATACTTTGCAATGAATGTCTAGATAACTGTCCGTGCCCCTTTATAGCGACTTTACGTGTCCGCGCAGTATTTCATTTTAACAGAGGCCCGTTCGCTTGGCCTATGATTCCCCTCACGAAAGTGGTATAACGTACACATCCTGCATTGGCAGCCTACAAAGCGCTTTTGATATTTCTTGGCGCATGGCTGGGAATAAAGTCAATCGAGGTTACACGCTTGAATAAAGCACCAGGTGTGTATGGGGCAGAAATAACTACTGGGATTGCACTGCGTCCCGCAGCCTTTTCCCAAGCAGCACAAGTAATTGGCCCAACATTGGAGCCGCATTGGCAAAAAACCAGCCCTACAAAGGACCAGGATGGGACCATCCTGCTGCAATATTGGGCCGATGACCCGTGCTGCTTGGATTTTATTCGATGTCTTAGCTTCTCAACATATGGTGTGGTCTGTGTTTATGATCAGAGGAAATTCACTGCGCTTCATGGTACTATAGTACCATGGTCGTTATTATAATCATTTCAGTAATCCCCGAATTGCCAATGTTTTCTTTTGTATGAATCTACCGAAGCATAAAGAAACTTTCTCAAAGGTTTCGTTGGGTGTAATAGCCGAACGGCACTGAAGCTCATCCAGTGGTCACTTTTGTCGCAAAGTTATGCTAGAGCACTGCGTCTGCGCAGTCGTGGTGTATCCAAACATCAAGATACATCATCAAGCCGATTGAAATGCTGCCAAGATCATGCACTAACCCCTTACCGCGTAGAGTATAATATATGACACGATGCATTTGCTTTGTCCTAACTAATCGTGAACATTCAGACAGATTTTCTTACTTATTCAAAATTACAGTATGCAGTGTGTGACAGGCGTTCCCGCAGTCACTGAACCTCCGGGAGAATTTTCTAATGGTTTCATTTTCAAAAGTACGTGGAGGTAGTGTTGCGCGTTTCTTGAGAAAAGTCGGCAGGTAAAGTGAAATGTTGTGCTGTTTAGCTGGAGGCAACGTTTCAAAAACTATTACGTAATAAAATACGGCTTTGTCGTTCTGTCACAGCTTCGGCAGCACGATATTCTGTCAGCCTGCGCAGTGAGAGTGGTTTACTTGCGTATCACATATAATACAACTACACTGCAGGCAATTACCGGTAATTTTGGCATTATGTGGCGTTGAATGATTTCAGCGGCAGAAGATAAATTACATGCACTCGAGCGAATTTGCATGCTTTTTCACATTCAGAGGGTCACGTGCGCCACTTAATTACTTACTTCTGATTAGTTTTTACCTTAGCTTAATCATTTATTTTACCTAGTAATCAAAGCGGTGATTAGGCACCAGTACATTTTATGGCGGAAAGGAAAGTGACGTCCTATATTACTTCGGCAGGTGGCGTCAGTAGTATACTTAGCAAAAACGACGTACTGTTCGAGTGGCAGAAGAAAGCGCAGGAGTCATCAGAGACGAAGATAGTAATGACGTATAAGGGAAAAAAGAGAGTCATAATGAAGGTAGCTGGTCTTCAAGTGCGAAGTACTAAACGCCGGAAATAAGTCCACAAAATACAATGAATTATTCAAAGGGACGCAAAAAAAACGCATTTATCTAAAGCACCAACGCACGTGCATGGTCGTCGCACGGCAAGCACAAAGAGTATCGAAAGTAAGAGAATGACAAATTTTCGTGCAAAAAGCACGTTGCGAAAAGAAATCAAACCATCTGCGTGAGCCTATTCTTATATAATGCGGAACGGGAACACGCTTTGATAGAAAGGGAGGCGCACGATTCAACTCTGAAATCAAAGTGTTCATCATGGCAACCAGTCACATAGTCCCTTGGCGCCATGGCCGGCTTTGAAGGCCGCTTAGACCAAAAGTCCATTTGCCTCTTTGCTAGTAAAACGAATGTTCTGTACGTCGCGCTTCAATAGTCGTGTAGTTAGGTTCGGCTTGAACAAGCAATAGCACTGGTATTTATTTTTTTTTATTTAATATACCCTCAGGGCCATAGGAGATTACAGAGGGGAGTGTGTATACAAAGTAACACAACATAGAAATATGAGCATATTATTACAAAAGGTTGCTAGTTATAAAATTTTAGCTAATGCATTCTTGAAATAAACGGTGATCATTAATTAGTGCCAGTGGTGCGGGAAGGTGATTGCGCTTGTCAGATGTCCGGGGTAAAAACGAATTGAAATAGGCTTTCGTTTGCCGAACGGCGTTCAGACTTTGTGGGCGTGATCCATCCGTGGAGACACGTACTGCAGGAATGAAATAAGTTCTTCGTGCAGGTAAGAATAGTGATAAAGTTTATCAAAAAGGTGAAGACGAAGTGCTCGACGACGGGACGCAAGAGATGGCAGACCGAGACTGGGTTTCATGCTGGTTATGCTTGCAGTTCTGTTGTAATTGGAGAGAATGAACCGAGCAGCTGTATTTTGGACCATCTCAAGTGAGTGCGTTAAGTTCTGGTGATAAGGATCCAATATCGATGCTGCGCATTTGACTTATGTAAAATTAGTGTTTTGTACAGTAAAAACTTCAGAGATGAAGGTGCTTTACCAAAGTTACGGCGAAGATATCCAAGTGGTTTGTTGGCGTTGTTAACGACGTGTGTAACTGTAACATGAGCAGTCCAGAGAAGGTCATTAGTACTGTGAACACTGAGGTGTTTATAAGAACGGACAGACTCTAGAGACAAACCGTTAAGGTCATAAGTTATTAGTTACTCGAGACACACGCATGAATTTGCACTTGCTAATATTAAGGTCCATTAGCCAAGATTTACACCAGGTTGAGATGGAGTCGAGGTCGGATTGAAGCTTTAGTGTGTCGCCATCGCATGTTACTGGCCTGAATATTACGCAGTCGTCGGCGAATAGGGGAATGTGAAATGAAATGCAGGAGGGTAGGTCGGTAATGTAAATAAGGAACCGAAGCGGACGGAGCACAGAGCCTTGCGGAACACCAGAGCGAACCACACTCAGACTTAAGGGGAGGTCATTAATGGAAACGAACTGTTGACGATTTGTAAGAAAAGCTTCAAGCCAGATTCGAATCATTGGGTCCAGGTTAAGCTGCTGCAATTTTCATAGTAGTTAGCTATGACATACTTTATCAAACGCTTTCGCGAAGTCTATGAACACGCAGTCAGCTAGTGAATTGCGATCAAGAATAACATGCAACTTGTTTGTAAAGGATACAATTTGGGATTCACACGAATATGATTTTCGGAATCCGTGTTGAAATCATGAGAAGAAAGAGTTCGATTCCAGGAAGTTAGCTAGCAGAGAAAACAGGACGTGTTCAATAAGTTTACAAGGAATGCTGGTGAGAGAAATTGGCAGGTAGTTTAGTGAAGAATGCTTGTTACCTAATTTGTGGAGTGGAATCACCTTTCCCACCTTCCATGCGGCAGGTAGCGAACCCTGGTCACGTGACTGCTGAAATATTTTTTATTATGACGGAGGAATAAACACTTGTATTTTTTGGAAACTTGGCATTGATTAGGTCGTAGTCTGGAGCAGCGGATATTTTTAGTGAGTTTATCAGTTTTGCGACACCATCAAGGTCTATTGTGTCAGGATACATGGGCGTATAATCGAATGACACTGTGCTAGGAAGCGGGGGATCGGCGGTGATAGGAAAATTGGAAGCGAAAACGTCGTTTACACGGAAGCTTGCAGTTCGGGGCGAACGGTAGTGCCAGAATTTTGAACAAGAGATATGCTATCGCTATCAGTCTGGTTGATGATGCGCCAGAAGTTTTGCGCAGCAGTGCATAGCATGGACGGGAGGGTAACTTGTAAAAACGTGTTCTTCGCCTGTTCTAGCGCTGTAATGTATTCACGTGAAGCGGTTTTATAAGCATTCAATTGCTCACAGCTTGAAAAATGTTTTGCAAGTTTGTACAAACGCTTTTTCCTGTTAGACAACTTCTTGATATTAGTGTTGCACCAGGGAGCTGTGCTGTTAGAGGTGAGTATACGGGTTGGTATGTACTTACCTGTCAAGTCCTTAGTTTTCGCCAGCACACAAGACACCCCAAAATAGTGACATTAAGACATCCCACCAGCTTATAGGTGTAGCTTTGAAAGCGCCATAGGTCTACAGTGCCACAAGAATGCGTTATGGGGGATAGACTGGCTGGATATGTGAAAATATACTTTTCTTTCGAGAGATTACCATTCTGTTGTTTAGGATTATAAATCTTGTATAATTATGGCTTAGGGGATGTCTTTTTTCAGTTTTTGGAGTTTATTATTAGAAGAGTAAAAGCGTAATTATCTTCTCGCTTACAGATAATAGACAAAAAGAAGAAGAAAAAGAGCCACATGTTGCCAGTGGGATCTGAACCGACGACCTCTGAATATCGCGACCGGTGCTCTACCAACCGAGCTACGACGACGGCTGTCCATGTAGTCTTCTGCTTTCGGCGGTATTTATTTGTAGTGTAAGCGAACGCTGAGAGTTTTCACCAGCTCAATCCTCTTCCATAGCGGCGGACGCAGTAGATCACGTATTGCCGCGAGTGCCCCGTAGGAACGCGGTCGAACCATAAGGGGACCCTCTACCGACGGCGTCAAGACGGCCAGATTCGAGGCTCTCGAACCGTTGGCGGCACACGCTATGTAGAGGAGCACCCGCTCACCACCGGCGCCAGTAAACCCTCGAGCTCACGTCATGTCCCCACCGGGTGGTCACGGATTGGTCTCTTAACAATAATCCCTCAGGCGCTAATCCAAGGGGGAAAAAAGTTTGCGTTTATTATTATTGTGAGTAGAGTGACAAAAATTCCCAAAACAAATTGCCCCGTCTCAAATTAATAATTGCGCAATTTTGCAGGTTTCCATATCTTCAAGTTGTTTCTCAAGGCTGCTTTCGAGGAGTCAGCGACATATACTCGTACTTCTTTGTATTCATTGCTATCACATTACGTCGTTATGCGGACAAATTGGCACCTTTTAGTCATTTAAAGCACTCAAGCTCGCAAACGAAGTGAATGAAAACATTCACGAGAGCCTTCCTTACCACTGCTGCCTTAAAACACGAAGGTATCGTCGAAAACTGCGACTACTTTCTGCTGTCGTTTTGCACGACTAGTTTGATGCGTCTTACTCAAGATTTTTTTACACCTCAGTACATATTATTTCATTGACATAAAAAGTCAGTGCGGCTTGCATTGCGCCTTTGCTCGCCACAATTTAACTTCTTTCCTTGTGCGCTGCGCAATTCCAGTGGGGTGGCGAGGAATAGACGCGCACTGTGTTTTACGAACATTTAGGCGAAAAAATTTTAGAGCTGCGCTTACACACTGTTTGTGTTTTGCGTGTTAGTTTAGATTGAGGTCACTGACTTCGTTGAGCTCACTCGTAAGTAAGGAAAAAGAAACAGCGGCACGGGCCCTACATGAAAGTGAGTGCTTAAGAAACTAAAACTCAAGTGGCGCGAAAATTATCGTCCTTCTGCTCAGAGCCTCGCTTCCTGAGGAGACCGTTTTTCCGGTTTCCATTCATTCCGCTTGTCATCCGGCTACAGCCGGTCAGAGGGGCTGTCCTGCTCATGAAAGGAGAACCTGTCTCGCACACCGCAGCCACGGATCGCCCGAGCGCCAAAGTGGACTGCAGAATAGGGGCAGAGAAAATGGGGCCGGCGCAAAAGTTGCCCCAGAGAAAAGGTAGCGCCCACCTTATCCCCTCCCAAACCCGGATCCTCGGGATGTGTGCGACGGGCGCTTTTCTCTTGGGATTGAGGCAAAGGCTTTGCTGCCGTGGCTACCCAAAGATTGGAAAATACGATTCGGTCGGACTCAATAGATCCGACTCATCCGAGGGTCGTCGTGTGAACAGTCGTTCAGCGAGACAGGGTGGTAGTTTTTTTTTCTGCAGTACATTTCCGCGTAGTGGCAGCAAGGAATCGCGTATAGAAACCACGCACCAAAAGGGGAAGTAAAAGGGAGCAGGGATTTGACGGATATCCGCACAGCCAAGCGCACTCTGTGGGAAAAAGAGCGATCATGCACAACCAGTTGACGCAAGGTGCAGTGTGGCGACATGGTGTAGCATTGGAAAGAGGCCAACAGGCACCGGAATTAAGGTAAGGTTTAGGGAATGCGCTATTTTTCACTTGTGGTATTCATGAATAGAAAATTAGCATTACAATAATTTTTAGCTTAAAGGTGGTTTATGATGAAGTACAACAAAAGAACAGCCCATGATGCCATCGCGATTCTTCAGGTCCTACAGAGAAGACAGGAATAACCATGGCGGAGGGGTATCTACCTTGGTCGACGAAAGTATTCCTTCAAACCGAATTCTTGTGGGTGACACTTCGTGTGAAACAGTATGGTGCCAGTTACACCTTCGGAATGGTAAAGCTCCAACAGTGTGCTCTTTCTACCGGCCACCAGGCAACTGTGTGGCTACATTATCAGAATTCACGACTATTGCCGACACAATAATATCTGATTTTATTGTTACTGGTGGGGACTTCAATCTCCTTGATTTCATCCGGGACCAAGAAGCGGCTTTTTCTAGTACAGGCCGCGGGCGCAATGATGTGATGGCTAACTTTGTTAATACACTAGTTCTTACACAAACTGTGTCGCAGCCTACGAGAGGAAGCCATATACTGGATCTTTTGCTCACACAGAACCCGGAACATGTCCATTTCACCTTCGTTATTCCCCGTGTAAGTGATCTTAACGCTGTTAATTGTGGAATGAGTCTTGATTATGCAAGAATAGGAAAAACCAGTCGACTTATTTACAATTATGCCAGAGCCAACACGCTGGCGCTTGTTTTTGTCCTCCTTCCAGTGTCTTTCGTCCCTCCGCATTGAATTTTCCACCAAAAAGAACTACATCCAACTCACCCAAGTCACCATTCTTGTACAACAGATTTCTTTTTCATCGGGCTCTGTTATTTTGTCTAACCCCTTTCCGTTTAATCCGGCCACGTTGGCCTCATTGTCCGCGGTATGCGTGTGCAGGGCACGCATGGCATCTTGGCACATCAGGACCGCCGCAACCCCAACAAAGAGCGCTTGTTTTGTCCCCCTTTCAGTGTCATTCGTCTCTCCGCGTTGTGAATTTTCCACCAATATTAATTCTGCACGGCATTCATACTTTGTTTTTTTTTGAAACCCTTGCTGAAACTTGAACTGCAAGTGTGCTTTGGTCCTGCTTCAAGCATAAAGTCTTGGAACTACGCGTTCAATTTGCCCCACTCTGGAACTTAACAAAGAGGCGGAATAAGAGCAAGCCATGGCTCACAAAGCGCTTACGCACGTTAACACAAAAGAGGCAGAGAGCCTATAGCAGGTTAAAACATAATCCAACACGTGAGAATTTTAGTGAACTTAAAACTAGGAACACTATCGTAAAGGCTGCAATAGACAGCGCCAAGATAACTTTTTTGAGACATTTGATTGAATAATCAAACTATATCCGAAGGAATTCAGAAATGCATAAAAAGAAATAAAAGGGATAGTATATCTATTCCACTCTCGGAGAGTGACGCTCTCATAACGGATGCCACAACAAAGGCAGAGTGTTTTAATGCCTATTTCAAATTTGTTTTCACTCGTTCAGTGACATGTGGCGAAAGTGCCGAAAGGGTGGTTGGTTATTGCTGATGTACTGCCCATGGAAAATGTTTTCTTTGACTGTCGCGGAATACAGGTGTTGCTTCAGCGCATCGATATTTCAAAAACTGCTGTTCCTGACTGTATTCCAAATGCATTTTTGATGTCGTGCAAGTTCTGTATCAACATATCTAAAAGCTCTCTTTGATAAGTCTTTGAATTATTCCTGTCTTCCTGACGACTGGATGATTGCGTCTGTTGTACCTACCAATAAATCTGATTCGCGCAGCGCTGTTTGCAACTACCGTCCAATATCGCTGATATCTTCCTCCTGCAGAAAAATAGAGCACATATTATACACATGCAAAGTAAAACATCTGGACACTCATGGCCTGTTCAACCCTTACCAACATGGTGTTCGCGAGGGACTGTTCTGCGTGTCACATCTACTAGAATTTACTTTCGACCTATCCGAAGCACTTGACATTAAAACAACTGTACACTGCATTTTCCTAGATTTTAAAAAGGCGTTTGATGGTTTCCACTATGATTTTTTATTAGAAAAACTTGCAATATAACATTAATTCTAAAATTATTTTCTGGATTTCCGAATATCTGCGCACAAGACGTCAGTTTGTTGCAGTAGATGGAGCGGCATCAGACGTTCTTGACGTTACATCAGGCGTCCCTCAAGGATCAGTCTTAGGACCTTTCCTTTATTTTAAATTTAAATAAATGATAGATCAGAAAACATTAAGTCGTACATGATATTGTACGCAGATTACTGGAAATTATACAGAAAAACTATTTGTAATGGCGACTGTCAGGTAATTCAAGACGATCTACATTCAATACACGCATGGTGCCAAAAATGCAGCAAGAATTTAAACTCTGAAGAAACTGTCTGTATCAGATTCACGAGAAAGGAAGCAACAGATTATTTCTCATCTTTAAGTTGGCGCCGGCACATAGACTGCATCGTAGCCAAAGCCTCTAAATTTCTCGGCTTCTTAAGCAGGAACACTAGCAATTTTCCCCGAGTTACTAGGAAAATTTTATACATGTTAAACGTGCGCTCCGTTTTAGAATATGTCTGCCCGGTATGGGATCCTCCCACAGAACTCGATAACGATAAGGTTGAAAAAGTGCAAAACAGATCTGCTCGTTACGTTCTAGGCAAGTCAGCGAAGGATGTATTAATTAGTGCTACACTTTCTAAATAAGCATTAGGCTGGGAATCGTTAGAACATCGCAGAGCTGTGCTTCGCTTAAAGCGCATTCATGAAATTTACCATTCCCGAATCGTTATCCCACAGGAAAAATACATCTTTTCAACTTATTCTGTCTCCTTACGTCTCGATCATGAAAAAAAGTGCGGGAATACAAGTGCAAAACTGAATCTTTCAGCTATTCTTTTTTTCCCGAAAGCAATTCGCCAATGGAACCGATTGCCCTCACCTGTGTCTGCCTGCAGAACTAGTGACGCGTTTTTCGCTTCGTTAAATGTTCTGGCGGCTCCGAAATGACTAACTTCTTCAGCATTTGTTTTAGCATGGCTACATTTCACTGCAGACAAGGTTTCTTGGTTGCGACTAGAAGTGATAAATTCTTTTTTTCTATTGATTATCAATGCTCCTGTATGTGTGTGTTCCCATTTTGTACTGTTTTTTTTTCTCTCTTTCCATATTGGTTTTCGTATCACTGCTAGCATAGGTCGCGTTAAAATCTGGCGACAGCCTTGTCGAGCTTATTATGTAGGTGCGTGCCTGTGTTCCTATTGCGTGCTAGTTCTAACGCCGTTCCGATGTAGCGATAAAAAGGTGTTCATGTCTGTTTTCCCTATTCTCAAAACCATTCTCCCGAAGGTTTGTTTCTTTTCTTGCGTGTATGTGACCGCGTTTTTCGTTTTGTATAGTTCTCTAAACTTTTATGCTTTTAACCCCTTCCCACACACACACACCGTAATGCCGAATGGTGCTGTGGGTATCAGATAAAAACAAAGCTCACGGCGTCCGTATGTCGCGTACGGTGCTCTATATCGTAAAACCTGTAGCTTCCAAACAGGACGGGGCGCCAGTTATGAAGTGAGTCTACTTTAAGGCTAAAAATGGCCGCCACTGTGGCTCAATGGTTATCGCGCTCAGATGATGGTTCGATCCCGGCCACGGCGGTCGAATTTCGATGGAGTCTAAATTCTAGAGGCCCGTGTACTGCGCGATGTCAGTGCACATGAAAGAATCGCAGGTGGTCGTAATTTCCGTAGCCCTTCACTACGACGTACTTCATAGCCTGAGTAGCTTTGGCATGTTAAACCCCCATAAACCATAAACTTCAAGGCAAAAAAAAAAACGGTTCCAAGGTTCAAAAAGCACGCGCCCGCACTGCAAGAAAAAATGCACAGAAAGTGAACAGTGAAGGCGGGAAATTAAGATGCGACGAAGGGACCACTGCGAAGTAGTTAAGTGATGTCCATAATAAGTTGACATACTAAAATGAAAACTATTCACCCGCATATGATGCGGAGTGCTTTCTCACGGCCGCCGGTACATTTAGAAAAAAAAAAAATTATCTTAAGCGTTTCTCTTATTTGTCGTTTGCTCTTTCAATCTGTTTTGCATTTTCGAAGTGCGGAAAGCGCGCGCAGGTTTTGCATAGCATAGTCACCTGGCCACCATGCTCCATTTAACCTCAAGCCTGCGTTGTCTCGCCAGTTACGATCCTTGCAGCAAACAAAAATTCTCCTCCTCAGAGCAAAAAAAAATCAGTTGGGGGCATGTTTTCGGGCCACTATATTCAAAAATCCCTGCATTCTGCCCAGAGCTGCTCTTAATTACTTTTTGCCTCATTCTCTCTAGTTTTTTATATACAAGAATACGGCGCCCTGTAACAATAAAAATAATGTAGGTTTCTGCTAGTAGGACCCTAGTAATCTATAAGATAGCGCATTCTTATGAAAATGCCATGTCAGCAAGATTGTCTGTTGCTTTAATGTCCATCTCTTTGAGCATAGAAATGCTTTATCGGCCACAGTGCCTTATCATTTTCCTAAACACTGTGCAAAATGCAAACATCATCCGCTTTTACGCGGAACGGTGGTGCTCGGCAAGGAACGCGACCAGTGCACAAGGAAGATATGGAAGCTTCCTTCGTAAACAAAGGTGGTTACTGGAGTTCGTGTTTAGCGCAGAAGACATCATAAGAACGAGCGAACTTCACAGGACAGAGTGCCCTGTCCTGTGAAGTTCGTTCTTTCCTGTGGTGTCTTTCTGAGCTAAAAACGAATTGTAGTACGCACCAAGCCACCTGCAAAAACGTCGCCGAAAGATGGTCACAGCAGCGTGGGTGATCCCTCTATGATTTGATCATAAAAGAACTTGTTTACATAGAACACCGGTAAAATAACCTATTGCGGAAGCATAGGTATGCGTTTTTGTATTTCTTTTACTTTCCTAACATAGACTTTAGGTTCCTTTCATGTTTCTCATCTTCTTTAAATATAAACATATATTTTGTGCCTGCACAGCGAAGAATCCAGTTGTGAGGAAACACTCTTGTGTGCTTGTTCTTCTTTCCCGTCTTCGTCTGTTCACTCTGAATTTATGAAGTCGTGTTTCTTGCCGATCTTCATGGTTGCGTTTTGTTTATTGCTTGCATAGAAGGCGCTGATGAAACAACGCTATCCTTGGAGCACCTTTTTGGCGCTTTGCAACGGGCACTGGAGGCTGGCAGTCATCAAGATACGCAACTGCTTTTGTTTAACACCATAGCGTTAAAGCGAACGTTCGGAGGAGAAGCCGTGCGCGTTGTCAGACTAGTTCGGGTTTGGTCGAGAAGGTTGTGACGTCAAACATTGAGCTGTGGAATGAAAATGAGTAATAAATTGCCTAAATTGTAAACAGATGTCGTAGCATGACCGAATTGTCATTGTGACATATAAGGATGTAAAAAAAAAACTTAGTTTAGCTGGAAAGAAAATGGCATTAAATAGATGGGAATTGAATCCATGGGTTTCGATTCAGACACGTTTCTCGTGAGCCATTGAGGCACGTTCGTTCGCATTGGCCAAAGGGGCAACTTTTGTGTCGTGTGTGGTGCATCACGGGGTCTAACCTGCCTGCTGTTGTATGCTACATGGTCAGGGAACAGGCCAGGGACGAGTCGCAATGAACACTGAAAGACACACACGGGCGCTGTGTGTGTCTTTCAGTGTTCCTTGTGGCACGTACCTGCTTTGTTCCCTCACCATGCAAAGGAACCAACAAGCTCGCCAACTCGCTCTTCCAAGTTGTATGCTAATTAGTGAGAGTAATTAAAGGAAGTTTAAATTAAGAAATTAGGGGGCAAATAACCATTAACGTTTTCGCCTAATACCCTGAGGCGCAGCCTAAGTGTCGCCCTAATATATATATTTTTTTAATTTCGTCAAGATTTGCCTTCCAGGAAGATTGAGGTTTTTTAAACAGGTTTCACAGGCACAAGCCATCACGTTTACTGGTTATTTAGTTTCGCGGATTCATTTCGCCTACGAATCAAAGCTGCTTCAAAGCTCAAGCTCGAGGGTGTTTCCCCAACCGCGTTTTCATAGTGCTCCCTAAGATTTCCACTCTAACAAGCGTCTGATCGCTGTTATCAGTAGGAGAGAGTTCTTAAGAAGAGCTAGCGTCGCATGTTTCCGCGGCCATTATGTGGGTAGTTCCCATCTATGCCTTCCATCTAGCTAGCGGTGCTTCACTGCGCAAGCTACACAAGTCCAGTATCAATATATCTATATTTAGCGCAGTATTCCAGACTTCCTTAAAACTATTTTGCTTATGCTTTCGACGCTGGCTGTCATTGTAAAAGCCATCTAATCAGAGGTGGGCAAATGCCCCCATTTTTACATTTCCTCCCTCACTCTCATTTTTAATGCATGACCCTCCCTCATCATCGCCATCATTTTGAAAAGTTATCCGGCGCTCCGTCACCCTCACTTAGAAAAATTTGCTGTCCCTCCCTCACCCTCGCCCTCACAGCGCCGGCAACCCCTCACCCTCACTAATAGTCGTTTTAAAACTCGTGGTATGTTCCGTAGTCGATAACTTCTGGTGGCATTATTAAGTAATAAACATATGGAAAGCCCTCAAGTCTCTATTGGACGAGAAGCTAGGTGCTTATATTCTTTTTTGTGTTTACGTGTGTGTGTCTTCTTTGAGCTAGTACGAGATACAAAGCTGAGACAGTTGCGAGTTGAGCCCCAAGATAACACTCTGCCATTGCTTCTGGCACGGACCTCATGCATACATGTGCCCTGCACTTATAAGATTTTGTTATTTATGAGAGTGCGCGTATTATTTCTGTGCACAAAAATAGATGTACGCCAAGAATTTTTTAAGAACAATGTATTAGCCTTTACCACCACATCTACAATAAGATCTATATAAGCTCAGAATAGGCTCAGAACAAGGAAAGTTTGCAGGTAGCTTAATTCCTATGACTCGGTGACACTGCAATAGCACTCCAAAATTTCACTGCTTCTAATCACCCGCTATTTCGTGTGGCTTGCTGCGTGCTCGTCGGATGACGCTTCCACGGGGAAGGATGGAAGGTGATGAAGACCACGCTTTCAAACTACAGCGTGAGAGACTGGCAGTTTAACACGCGTGAACGCGGGTACGTGAGGAAGACGACGACTATGCAAGCACGTACGAGCGCAAAAAAGATGTAGAAAGAAGGACTTGGAAAACTGGAGCGCTTGCTTCCAACTGAAGATTAATTGACACACAAGCACATTAAATGCACCTTGCCGTATGATGTCAAACTGACAGCACTGACGACATCAAGTGGCCGCACACAAAAACATTGTTCCCTTTTTAGTCACTGAGACAGATGGTGCGCTGACGCAGGATGGACAGGCTTTTTTTAATCAAATATGCCTTTATTATCTCTCTAACATCATGATACCTATGCTTGGCCACTATCTTGCATGGTTTCTTATTCTTTTCAGCGCAGTCGTGACAATGATCAGAAAGATTACCATCTCTATAATTGCCTGCCTATAATTGCCTGCTATAATTGCCTGCCAGCAATCTTTCATTCAGACATCGGCCTGAGATGAGCCTAGAGCCACACGATAGAGGAATTTTACATACCACAACAGAAGCAGATGCTACAAAAGCGTGTCGGTGCTTTATACCACATTACTTTTTTAGGCGTTTGGAAAGTATTACTCATTTTGACAATTTTTTCCAGCTTCTCAGGCGCCGAGAGCACTTGTCTGACGTCACTCTGTTTCTCAATCTTTGCGCAATGCGAGGTATTGTGCAAGTAAGGAATGACTACTGTTCTGTTTCCATTTGCTTCGCTCCGGTTCTTCTTGTCCTCTTGCTTTGCTGTTTTCAACATACCTTAAGATACGGATGCAATGCGGCTGATCAAATATCTAGCTGACTCTAGACGCGTCACTTGCTTTTGGAAACTATAGCTCCGTGTATGGAAACTTAACCTTTTCAGAGCATTATTTAGGTTTAAAACATAGTGACTGCTGCGCTGCAATTTTTCCAGTATGCAGAACCAACTCAGCGCTTGTGTTTGCGTCCTTCTCGTCTCGTATTTGTTACTGCTGCGCTGCAATTTTTCCATTATTTAGGTGTTGCTTAGCGATTGTTTTCTTAACAAGATTAGAATGAGATGAATGAAACGGTAAGAGGACGTTTGTTAGCCCTTGGATGGTATTCCCAACACGTAGATTTCTTAGTGAGAATTAGCTCAAATTCTAAAACAGTAAAACACTCCCTCTTGGAATTTCATGCGTCAATTCTAAAGGATTAAAAACTAACCAAAAAAGAACTAAAATATGACTGACAGTGGGCGGAATATCCTTCCACCCTTGTAATAAAATAAAAAAAAAGATCATAAAAGTATCTAAAACAGTCACATTGCTAAAAAACTTCAGGCAGTCAGAAACGACTCTTTCACAATGGGCTAAAACGTAGTCTTAAGAACAGGGGCATTACAAGAGCCTATATAGAGCCTTTGCTTTTGAATGAAAACTTGGTCATTCCATTCAATGTAAGTTGACGTTAGACTGAATGGAAGCAATTCCAGAAAGCGTTGTGGAAAAATTCCGGTCTTGGACCCAAGTTCGCTGTTGAGTCAAAGTTGAGTGCCCCGGAACAGTTCCTTGCACGACGTGTTTCGCGATTTGCTGACATCAGTGAACCCGAAAGGTGGTTGACGTGCTAAATTGCGGTAGGAGTGTAATTGCACGTGTTTCACTAAGTCGTAGGCCTTCAAATTTGAGAAAAAATAACCTTTCCGTTCTTCCTTCAGATAAAGAAGGCGGGTTTGTGGTGCTAACAAGACATCAGTTTGGAAAGAAGGCCATGGAAGCGGTACTGTCAGTCCTGCGTAAGGCACAAGTGGTATCTGCGAAAAAAACTACGGTCGGCTGGGAAAACTCGGTGCAACAAAACTGAACCAAGAAAGATTGGCAAAAAACATCGAAAAAAGTAATGGTGCATTTTTGCAGGTTATGTTCACCGCTAAAACCCACAGAGTGGAGTGTCACCTAAAGATGATGGTATCGGAAAATGGCACGTGGCAAAAATCAGTCGCACTCTTCCTGCAAAAAAAAAACTAAATCTTTTAGCGATTGACGATCCCTTTCAGATTCCAAGTTCTGAAAGCGTTTTGCACTTCTTGGAGAAGAATCATAACAAAGTTCTTCTGGCCCACTCTTTTGACATAAAGTCTTTGTACTACCCCTTGTCACAATAAAAACTGCTCAGATGTGTGGAGGAGTGCTTTGATTGTTTTGGTTCAATAGGTTTTCAAAATTCCGCAGGTTTGTCCGTGGAGAGTTTATTGGAATTCTTAGTGACATAGTTTTAGCCCGTTTAAACGGAGTCGTTTCTGACCGATTGAAAGGTTTTAACAATTTGACTGCTTTGAGACATATTGATAATTTTTTAAATTTTATTACAAGGATGCAAGGATTTTCCTTTAAAAATTTGACTGTTTCTAGATATGTTGATGATTTTTAATTTTATTACAAGGATGCAAGTATTTCCCGCCCACTGTGAACCAGCTTTTAGCCCTTTTTGGTGAGTGTTTCCTTCAGAACTGACGCGTGAATTTCAAGAGAGGGTGTTTTGGTTTGGTTTTATGGGGTTTAACATCCCAAAGCCACTCACGCTATGAGGGACGCCGAGCGAAGGGCCCCGGAAATTTCGACCACCTTGGGTTCTTTAACTTGCACTGGCATCGCGCAGTACACGGGCCTTAGAATTTTGCCTCCATCGAAATTCGACCGCCGCAGCCGGGATCGAACCCGCGCCTTTCGAGTCAACAGCAGAGCGCCATAACCACTGAGCCACCGCGACGGCCCCAGATGGCGTTTTACAGTTTTTAGATTGGAGCTAATTCTCACTGAGAAATCTACGTGTTGGGAATACCATCCAAGGGCTAACAAACCTCCCTTTACCGTTTCATTCATCTCATTCTAAATTTGTTAAGAGAGCAATCGCTAAGCAATGCCTAAATAATGCACTGAAAACCGCAAGTTGCTATTCACTGAGCCATAGTTGCCAAAAGCAAGTGACGCGTCTCCAGTGAGCTGGATATTTAATCAGCCTCATTGTATCCGTATGTGAAGGTATGTTAAAAACAGCAAAACAAGAGGACAAGTACCAGAGCGAAGCAAATGGAAACAGAACAGTAGTCATTCCTTACTTGCACAGCACCTCGCATCGCGCAAAGATTGAGAAACAGAGTGACATCAGAGAAGTGCTCTCCGCGCCCGAGAAGCTGAAAAAACTTGTTAAACTGACTAATACTTTCCAAAAGCTTAAAGAAGCATGCGGTATCAAGCACCGAGATCCTTTTGTAGCATGTGTTTCTGGTGTGGTGTATGTAATTCCTCTATCGTGTGGCTCTAGGCTCATCTCTCAAACTGGCCGATGTCTGAATGAAAGATTGCTGGAGCACAGGAGGAAGGTAGGCAATAATAGACATGGTAATCTTTGTGAACATTGTCATGACTGCGCTGAAAAGAATAAGGAACCATGTAAACCTTTCTTCAGTGCATTCAAGGTAGTGGCCAAGCATAGGTGTCAGGATGTTAGAGAGATAATAAAGGCAGATTTGATTAAAAAAGCTTGTTCATCCTGCGTCAGGGCACCATCAATCTCACTGAGTAAAAAGGAAACAATGTTTTTGCGTGCGGCCACTTGATGTCGACAATGCTGTCAGTTTTACGTCATGCGGCATGGTGTATTTAATGTGCTTGTGTGTCTATGAATCTTCAGTTGGAAGTAAGCGCTCGTGTTGTCTAAGTCCTTCTTTGTCCAAGTTTTTTGCGTTTGTGCGTGATTGCAATACACTAACTAGCCCAAAGGTGTGTGCTCTTGACATTGGAAGCACATCCTAAGAGCTTGACAGTTCGTTTGCTGCGCAGACTGATCAAGATTCGTTCGGGAATGAGGAGGCACTCGCTTGTGATGATTTATAGGATGTATGTCCGTTCAGTTTTAGAGCTCGGCTGTGTCTTGTTCTCTGGGGCGCCTGCGTATAAATTATTATTCGTCCGCTCCTCCTCTTGGAGCGGGACACGTTGCGCCTTTGTTTGGGCTTTCGCAAATTTGTGGCGAATCCCGTTTTGCACCTGGAGGCGCGGATTCATCTCTGCCTTAAAGATTTCGGCTCTTAAGTGTCCAAACATTTGCAAAAATGCGCGATTCATCGCTTCATGCTTCAAATTTTGTCTTTCTTCGGCAGCCTAGGACATTTTTCAACGAAAGCTGGTGTCAGTTCCATACTGCACAAATTTGTTTTACGCAGTCGCCCCTTTACCCCTTAAACGCCCGGTGTGCACTAGTTCTTCATCTATTCAGATTGTCTTTGATGATATCTTTCAAATCCATGCAAATTTAGTGCCTGTGCTGTTGTTCAACAGCTTATTAAAAGATTACATGTTTACCTTTTCCTCTCATGCTCTCGTTGCGGCTGACGCCTCTCAGTGTGAAGAAAAGACCAGTGTGAATATTTTCTCTCTATTTCTCGACTGGTCATTTCCACTCCGCCTACCCGACTTCACCCTTATTTATTTTGCCGAATTCCTAGCAGTAGTCCTGGTTTTGCTCAAGTGAAACAGATATTGGTCGTCTGTCATAATAAAGACGGAGTCATCATCCCTGTGTTCCTCTCTCATAGCGTCTATGGAATCACAGGCACTCTGGTTACTGAAATGCTTGGTTCGTTCCCACGTGTGTACGTACATTACGGTTGGTTTGGGTGCCTGGGCACAGAGGAATTCATTTCAATGAGGTTGCTGCTGCCCTGGAGAAAGCATCTCTTCTAGGCCCCGCCATATCTCTCCTTAAACCCTGCAGACATAATAGAGCGACCAGGTTTCACAGGAACCTTCTACTGAAAGAATTTGCAGCACCAGCACTTACCTCCTGTCCCGACTTCCAGCAACTCCTCTAACCGTGGTGCAGTAAGGGATGGTCATCGCTCGAGCTAGAGGTTTCTTTCACGTGTCTACGCTGTGGCGTGCCTCAATTAAACTTCTACCAACATAGGTCTGGTCTGGCGGCCTCCCCGTTGTGCCAGTTTTGCGCGGAACCCTAGACGATAGATCACTTCTCGTTGACTATACCGCCGCTTCTCCTCTTTACGGAGGCGCAAGCTAGAGCGCCCGTTACGGCCCGTAGGTCTGTCTCCCGTGGTTGCGCTGTCTCTTGGAGCTTGTACCCTTGGGAGCAGCAACTGGAATGTGCTCTCCGCCATTCAAACTTTACTTTCCGACACAAAATGGCTGCCATCCTGAAATTGTTTTCTGAATTTCACGTTCTGGCTCCTCGTGTACAAAATTAATCTCAAAATTCTCCAAATCTTCCTAAACAAGGCACGATTAGCCCAGTTCTGTTTTTCAGTCACCAATCTCACAGTGTTCGATTTTTTAATATCAGCAAGAAATCTGCATTAAATTTTAATTTTAGTTCATTAATGTTTTGAGCACCTGTCAATCGCCGCCTGTGCCTTGGCCAATCCACCGCAGAGGGTATGCGCCATTATCCTCTTGAGGGTAACAACAACAACATTTCGTTCAGGCAGGATGTTAAGATTTATCCAACTTATTGTTCACACGAGGGAAGTGTATGAACCGACCGACTTTAAACCGGAGTGGCAATCCCTCTTGGTAATGTGCTCAGCCTTACCTCGTCTTAAAGCTCTGTTACTCTCTTTTTTTGCGATGTGTTTCTTTGCGTTTCCTAAAAGCTTCGTAAAAAAATTAATGTAAACAGCATATACTTTCAATGTAATAGATGTAATGCTTAAAAGAGCTGTGGTGATACCGTAGTGGTCTGAAGCAGCGGTCGGCGGAACTGTTTTTTAGCGCTGCCGCGAGTTCTGATCCCGCTATCGCAGGTATGAAGGGATTTTTTTTTCTTTAATGTCTTCCCCCGGTGTGATGCCGGCTTTCCGCTGCTCTCATGCTATAGCTTAAAATAAAACATTCTTCTGGCCACTTGAATTTCAAACGGGTCGCCAAAATGCAGCGTTTGGGCTGAATAATGGCAATAACTAACTTCCCGAGTCCGCAGTCAACAATTACTGTGGACGCCATTTTAGTGCCGTAGCGCTAAGGCTTCCTCTCCACCGAAAAGCGGTTGTCTATCTGTCCGAAGCCTGCTTCTAGCAGGCGGGCCACCTTAGCCACGTGATGTTCTGATATTATCACAAGCTGCGCACCGTGTTGTGAGCAAACTGCCCACCGCGGCAGTTCAATTAATGATTAGTGGTGAGAGTTTCCTCAGGAACAACATGGGTCTCACAAGCCCCAACGATGGCAGCACCTGCCGTCGCAAGGCAGTGGTGCGTAGCTTAACCGCTGCACCTCTGCTCCAGAATCAGAGTGAGGACTCCCAGGGATATGTGAATGTAGAGAATAATCAATTCTGCCGTAGTACATTAAAATGAAGCAATATCAAGCAAACTTACATCATATGATGTATCAACCAAAGTAAGCCAGTTTAGTTCCAGCAAAAGCATAGAAAGTAAGGAGAAATGATGCAAAACCAGGGCTAATGGTGCTAGCGGACGATAATTCGTGGTTACCCCCCAACTAAACTACCCGTGATTTTTTTGCTTGCACGCCTATGCATTACCCAAGCACTGAGTGACAATTCCCTAACATTCCTGCGAGAAATTTGGTTCATAAAATGAGGCGCGCGATTACATGGTCACACACATCACCGGGGACAGAAATAAACCAAGGGATCTTCCTGTTATTTGGAGAGCAGTAAAACCTTTTCTTCTTTGCACATCGTACAAGGGAACGCGGTGCGACCGATGATTCAAAGCTAGGTGGTTAAGCTGCTACTTTATTTCTATGGCATGACTACACTGGTCGGCTTTGCCCACCACATAGCGGGACTCATTTCCTATACTGCAGTTTCAGCGAAAATAGAAAATACAAGAAGATACGACTGTACTAAACTACTCAAAGTGTTAATGAAAAAATCCCACACCAACGCCGCCAACACGTTCTGATTTGATAGTGGAATTTCGTAGAAGCATATTTTGCGATGCTGCCAGCTCTTTGAAAACCTCGCTGAGCTGAAATCGGACTTCGTTCCGGGACAGATGGCTTAGAACTTGGGAATTCAGCAGCCTTACTAGGTATATTTTCTGCATGTTTTGCTCTACACTCTGCCATCTGACCGACTCGGGGCTGATCATGAAAATTGTGACTGTGGTGCCACGGTTCCCGTCGGACCGCCAGCCACCAGCACGGCCTGGCCAGTTCCCCTTTGTTAGCGCTGAGCACAGGGTGTTTCACATAAAACTTTGCACAGATTTTAAAAATAGCCCTTCTGAGTTAGAAGAGCGCTTTTTTCGGCATAGCATTGTCAGCGGAGCCGTACATCGCGGCGACGCAGAAGGCGTGCGGCTCCCCGTCTTTCGTGTTCGCCTCGTGTACCTCCAGTCTGCAGAAACTGTCTTTCCTGGGAACCTTCACCTTAATAACAAGCGCTTTAAAGCGGGAATTCATAACGGCGTGCACAGACAAAAAAAAAACGTTAGCTCGGAGTATGGTTCGGGCCACCACCCTCGCCCTCAGACAGTGCATCTTGCCCTCCCTCACCCTCACCTCATCATATCTTCCCTCCCTCGCCCTCATCTTATCTTGTATTCCCTCCCTCGCCCTCACCTCATGTCTTTCCTCCCTCACCCTCGTCCTCACCAATTTTCATGAGCCCGTCCTCTCTCACCTTCACCTCAGCGAGTAATATCTTCATGAGGTGAGGGTGAGGACTCGCTCACGAGGGCTCGCCCTCGTACTCGCTTTCGTGAGCATGCCCACCTCTGCATGCAATTACTCAGCTATAGACTACCGCTAACTAGTGCTTTAATAAAATAAAAACACCTACACTGGGGCCATCTCTGTCATGCTCTCACCACCGAACGGGTTGATCAAAGTGAATTATATAATGATAAAGTACAAGAAGCCTAACAAGCGCCTGCCCAAATATTCCAAACTTCCTTTACACTTGCTGCCACGTTTTGCTGATCAAATTCGGAGACGACAATCATAGAAAACTCGCGATCTTGCGCGGCGTCATTGAGAGTAGTTTTTCTGGCCGTGTTGTGAAGAAACTTTCTACAATTTGGACATGGAGTTCTCGTCCAGTACTTGATCAAAGCACATAAGATGGCAGTTGTCCTCAAAAAAGCACATAGTGTTCATAGCAAAATAGCGGAATTCTAAACGCATATGTTGTGACAAATGTCTCAGACACGAGAATTTTGTATTAGTCACCTTCTGATATTCGTTTTAATTGCATTTGTTTTAGACACTGATGTTAAAACAGAGAGGTGTTATATCAACTCTTGCCTCACCACGGTAGCTACTTTAAAAATATTGTTTCTCAACAACTCATAAATAAAAACTCAAAACGAAAACGCAACCTTGAAGTAGAAATTGATCTTAGTGCATAGTGATGGGATTTACTGTTGTTGGCTTATTACCAGGACTGACAGCCCCACTGCGCCGAAGGTAAAGGAAGTGTAACAACGTTACACGAGTCCTGTTTTGCCAAACATGCATCACCTCCGGTGCCTCTAGCCGAGGGTCTGCTTATGACATGTAATTTCTCGGTTGAGCTACAAATACCCGTGTCGCGACTGCTCTTTCAATCAGGTGTGCACCGGTCGATTACGCTTCTGAGTGGGAGGCTATCTTTTTAGTTACGCCGCAGTAGATATAAATAGCGGATGCTCGCGAGGGCGTATGTTTGACTTGATTGAGTATAAGTCTCCTGGGTATACCGGATCAGGAAAAAACTGTATGAGTACAAAAAAATTCAACTGGTTCTTGATATAATGAATCCTGCCGATGCTGAGACGCAGTGTGGCGACAAATCGCACCGGATTCCACGGCGTTTCCTAGACCGAGTCCTAACTAAAGCGGCGTTATTGAGCTATCGGCCGTACTTGTGAGCTACAGAAAGCAAAGCTCCGATGGGAAGGCTTAGGAGATGAAAACAACCGAAATTGAAGAATGATGAGATTTTTTTACATTTTTCTCGTTGCATGGGGTGTTGATGTTTAATAAACGGTTTGCTGCCACATCAGCTGTACTGCTGGCTGGACAAAGACCTACCACTTGGGTATTTAAATGGATTGGCTATAAGCGTAGCCGAACCACCACGTTTTGGTATACTCTATGAGAAGGCATGCGGCAGGCAGTCCATCTGAAAAGCGCGGTAAACGGTATCTGGCTTTCTTCACTGCAACCGCTCTCGTAGGATCTGCGCGTTTTGCTGCGTCAAGCGTCCCTTCATTTCCCCTATTCGTGCATTCTTATTTTCCGTGTGGCTTTATTTTTGCCCGTGGCAGAAACAGGGGCCTACTTGGTCTCAGTAAAGAGGCTTTTCATTCCTATTTTCGTACGGCCACTTTATTACCATCACTGAGGCTAGTTCGGACTTCGAGAAGAGCGGCGAAGGAATGAGTGAAAATAAAATCGGCAAGTAATTACGCACTCTGATTTCGCATTTAAATAACAGGTACGACCACCTTCAAGTTTTCGTTTGGAGTGCTCAGTAGTGTCCACCAGTTAAGCAGGGCCATGTTCACACAGATGCACCTGCACATGGGACCGGTCTGTCGTGGAACCATTTCTCCGGTTTCATGCTCATGTTACATACAAGAAGGGGAAAACGAGCGTTCCACACTGCCCGGCATTAGTGTAGGTGGCACCCAGCTCAATGCGTTCCTGTCAGCTGTCAACGGGTAACGTGTGCTAACTTCTCTCCTCTTACATGGTGATTGCTTATCTCTGCAAAAATACGGGCAGGCAAATTCCTCAAGCAATAAAATGCCCCATGTAAAATAAAAAGTGTTCAGCCAGGAATTCCTAATCAATTCAGGCAATGAAACACTGTTGCATGAATAAGGATTAAACTGCCAGCGCCGGTTACAGATGCTGCCTTTCCAGTTCACACTCGGTGATGGGCCTCTTCCCGTTGTTGCCATCCACTTGCAGGAATGAATGCTATCGTCGAGCAGAGCTCACATCGGTGCTTCTTAGCCAAGCGTTGAACGAAGTTCATTCGTAAAGGCGCTGCGTGCAGCATGGCTGACGCGAGGAGTGGGCCAAAGCGCTTCATGCGACACCAAATATGTCGAGAAGAAGCAGGGGCTTCCAATTGGTCCGCAAACTGTCCCACTTCGAAGACACCGCAGCACAAGGAAAAGCGAGAGGACATCTGAAGCAAAGAATAGAACAGCAACTGAAGACAAGAAAGGGTTTCGGGAACAATTCCAAAATACTCTGTACCTCTAGCCTTAATTGCCAATGAGTCGACCCCGCTCCATACTACAGCACGCAAATTCTGCCATGAACAAGCTTCAATTGGTTTTTATTTGATCCTGGGCTGGCATCATGGTCATTGTTCGTCGTCAAACGCAACCTTGTGGAGTCTGAAAAAGTAGGAACTTGCGGAAAAGCTTCTTTACAACAGCATCTACTGCAAGGTTGACTGCATTGGCAGCAGAAGACACCTAAAAGGAAGAACTGACTGCCAATTTAAATGATCGGGATAACAAAGATATGTAAATGGAATCTATCGCTTATGAACGCATTTAGATACATTTAATGGTAAATTTAAGGTATGCATCATTTTCGTTTTTTCCATGGATATTACATGCATGCACTAGTATTGCAATAACTTCTCTTTTTTGCTTTTTTTCCTTAGTTATTCGAAGAACGTCATGTTCTTGCTAAGTTATTTGAGCAAAATTTAGGCGAATTTTTCTGTGTAGGCTTTCTTAATATATTCTTTTAGTATTATTGCGACGGTTATCCTGCCTTTGGTGTTCCTTGGGACCGGCAGCTTTCTCATTTGGACGGGTTTATGAGCTGTGCTCCTAAATTTTCTTCTTGAAATGGGTGTGAATAAAACTTGAGGAAATCTTAAGGGTATGACGCGATAGCATTATTCTGTTAATGCCCATATATTTGTCATAACCTACTTTGCGGTCATAGATGCCTGGGAGTAGTCATACCACCTTGGCCCAGTGGTGCAGCGGTGAAGCGATGCGCCTCGGCCTTGCGATGGCAGATGCCACCGGCGGGGCTGGAGAGACGCATGCTGCTCTTCCCGAGCAACTTCTTGCGACCAATAATTAATTGAACAGGTTGCTCACAATCATGTGGATAGGTTTTGATGACGTCACAAGGTCGCATGACCTAGGTGGCTCCCCTGACACTTAGGGTTACGGTCGCCACGTGGGCTACCCTACTCAGGCGCAATTTTCGCTCACAACGCTGGCGACGACGCCGACGCCGGATTTTTTGCAGAACGGAAGCCTTAACGCTATTGCGTTAATAAGAACTCTTTTGGGTTGGCTGAACCAGTACAGTGCGCAGCCTATACTGCAAGACGAAGTGGTAGTGCACCGACACAGCCTTCACCCCCCGATACACTACTGTCCTCCCAATAAGATGTGTAGCCGCACCCTTGTGCCAGGTGTCAGTGAACGCGCGAAAAGCAGTAGGCCCTTGGAGATGGACTGGAACCAGAAGACAACGAAAGGGTGGATTGGAAGAAAAGAAAACCAGCAGGGGACGATGACTAAATGAATATGAAGTGCAGCAGAGGTGTTGCTGCTGCGGTTCCTGCGGTTCGGCAACGCACGGCTAGCTACCCAAGCCACGCAATCGCATTGCTCTGGCGTGTTATCGTTCTATGCGCGCAGAACTTGACTACAGCTGCTGGTGCGAACACTAGTCCAGCTGCACTGTTAGCTTTCGCTGGGCCTGTTACAATACACGGTTTATACATTTTACTTCTGCAAGGTCAAAGATTTCTCTCCATCTTAACATGTGAGAGTTTAAACCCAGCCAGAAGGAAGCCCCTGCATTGGCTGGACAAAGAAGCTTTCTGCTCGGATACGCGAATATGTCTTCGCCAGTTTGGAGTTTCTTACACTTTCAGAACCGTTACCTCGACACAAAACAAGCATGCTGCGTAGGAGATATTGTCACTTTGGTATTGTGAAACTACTTCGGCATAATTCAGTTAGCATATCTTCCGGCTTTTTTTTTCGGGAAAGACGTAATACATTGATACACAGGTTGTATATTCGGTACTTCGCGAAAAGATCCAACACAATTCTGCGTGAAGTTAAAGCTTGTATCAAATAACACTCATAATCTGTGCACGTTTTTAGGTTTCCTTCGTAATTTGTAATTGAAGCGGTGCATTCCTGTAAAGAGCGTTACGTCGAGAAGCATATTCGCGTGTTTTTTGGCAGAACGTGACTGTCGAGACGGACATCAACTATCACAGCAGGGCTGGAACAAGAATCCTATGCGCCTCCGAGAATAAACTGGAACGGCCGTTGCTCCGCACTGGCCGAATCCAACCGGTCATACTTTCCAGGGCTACTCGGGAAGCACGTCATGAAGCCCTTACATCTCGTCTACTGTGTCAGGCGCTCACAGGCGCATATTTTTTCAAATACAACTTTCACGACCATTCATTGCGGGCAAACGATATCTGGCGGCTCCTACCCTCCACTTTTGGTCGCTGTTTATGCACGGCGCATGAAATTACAATGAAAAAGCGCACATCCCAGCTGTGGGTGCAGTCAAGACGCAGGGTCCCGAAAATGAGGCCTCGCCAGCACATGGGGTGGGCCCGCTTCGTCAAAAGGGGGAAGGGAAAGCGTGTGCGCTTTCGCGCCCGATTCCCACGCAGTTGCCACGGGAAACCGGAAACAGAGCTGCCATTGGTCAAGCGGACTCATTCGCGGAAACTCCACCCCCTGTATTTTCGCTTCGCTTGCACACCTCCAAATTGACCAATCAGATCACAGTGATGGAAGCTAGGGGGCCGTTAATTTGTTTTTTGTTCTTGTAGCTTCCGAGAGGCAACGCCCCTTCCTTCAGGACAGCTGTCGGCGGCGGGTGGAGGCGTACGCACACTACAACCGATACTCGGCAAACGTGCCCGACAACGGCAGCCCGCCTGCGCGAATGCCTGTTCCGGGCACGAACTATCGAGGTCTTCGACGTCTGCGCGGCGGAGCAGTGAGTGAGCACACCGGCACTTTCCGCAGCATAGACGTCGTGTGCGCTCGACTAAAACAATAAACCGAAGCCCATGGAGTGCAGCCACGTTTGTACGTTCGGTAAAATACGAATACGCTAAGCACTGAGGAGGGTGCTACTGTATTAACGCTGCGCTTGCACAACCGTCAACATGAAACAACACTGAGAGCGTTTCGCTCTGACCAAGTTCACTGCTTGATTCTGAATGCTTATTACCATGCAAATTAAATAAAAGCTAAGCAGGTAACAGGAATGTAAACTTGATGAAACGCCGCTTTATAAGGCTGCTTAAATAGGACGAATTAAAACTACGGAATTGGCCTTTGGGTTTGAGGTGCACACCATGAAGTAATAATGGTAGGCGCGAAAGTTTATGCGGGCTATGACATGTTCCGCAGCTGCACGTCTGGAATGAAAGCCGCCGTTGAATAGGCACCCGGATCAATTTCGATCTCGTAGAGTTTTTGATCGCACAGTGACCGCGTAGAGCACACGGGCGTTACTCGCATTTTGCCTCTATAGAAATGCGGCCTACGCATTCCGGATTTTAACCGACCACATCGTGATTTGTAGGCGACCACCTCAGATGATCAGAGACTGTGGCGGCTACCTTAGGCGTATTTTTGTTTTCATTTCCAGCGTGGCGCTTTGTTACAAATGCAATTGTAAGATGCAACGAGGCGCCAAATTGCGAGGCGGTTACCTGTTTGGTCCTGGTGCGCTCCGAGTATAGGGTAGGCCACTGGTACTCTGCTTTGAGCTGCAAATAGTGAGGAAAGACAAACACAGCTCAGCGCATTCTACCGCACGCATGAATGAATGATGGTTGCGATGGTTGCCGCATGAAAAAAAAATCCGTTCGTTACTTGGGTTGTGTCCGTACGGCCCGATTTTCAAGAAAAGTGATAAAAACGGAGGGAAAAATGAATATTTCATTTTTGGACACTCAGAGAGGGTAGGAAAAGCATAAAGCTCAGAAGCCATCATTTCGAAAAACTGGCCCGCACGCAGTGAACACGCAATGTCAAATACGTTCTTATAACTACGGCGTCGCTTGTCATCACGAAGAGGTTCATCTTTTTCTGGATTTGAGAAAGCGAAGAGACATTAACGAAGCCTTCTTGGAGTGCTGACGTCATCCGGAACGCTCAAATATTTGAGTTTTCTAGCCGTTATTCAGAGCGTGGCAGAATTGAGGCTATTTGAGAAGCAGTATCGAAACCGCAGCGCGAGGATGGTGTATAGTTGCCTGGAGTCTGTAGGCTTTACGACCACCGTTTCTTTACTTTAGGAGCTGTTCATTAGAGAGGCGCTACGTATTGCCCAAGGGGGTGAATAGTGGGAGGCCACCTGGGCAGAGGGAACACAGGACAGTTTGCGCGCTGTCTCGCAACTGGTTTAGCTAAAATGGAAGCGAAAACTTGTTACGATCTTCGACAACAGACAAAAAGACACAAGTGACAGCACAAGGCATGAAAATGGTGAAAGCACTGTCATATGTCTCCTCCTGTATGAAACGTGTGAACCGGCCGTCATCCGGACAGTATAAAAAAAACTGTATTCGCTGTAAGGAACTTGTGGGCGTGTGCTGTCACTTGCGTTTCTTTTGTTCTTGTTTCAAGGATATATATTTTTGTGTAGATTTTGTAATACACTAGTTGAGAGACAGGCCACATGCCTTCTTTGCTGTGTTCCTTTCTTTTCGAAGTTTGTGCCACGCACTAATATCGTCAACAATTTTCAACTCGCCCACCTTGCTGTGCTGCAGTCGATTGATTTTCTAACACTTTTAAGCTTAAATGCTGCTTAAAAGATTGCGCTCACTCACATCTTGTGGCTTGTCTTCCTCGGCCTGTGCTGTAAAGGCGCTATATAAATACTAATAGCCAAGCGAGTGATGCTGGTCCTTATTGTTTCTTCTTTCAAGATTCTTGGTCCACATGAGATTTAAGAATCAATTTTCAGTCAGAGATATGACAGTGAGTGAGCGAGAGTGCTTAATGCATAGAGGAAATTTAATTTAACGAGGCAGAGGCTCACAGACATGAGAACATAAAAAACATTGTCAAGTGCTGCTTAACGCAAGACAGCGCTCAAGAGCTACAGTGTGCGTAGAGACAGAAGGCAGGATCTCTTTCCGACCACGGATCGCATAAACCCGACCGTTAGGTGGCAGGCAATACCTCATGAGATCGAGCTTGCCGAAAACATGAAAAAATAAACCGCCACCGTCTTGAAGACGTTGAAGTAACGAGCGTTAGCTATTTGGTAGCGCAATCTATCGTCCATGCGATGTATTACCACGTGATTAGGCTACTTTTCCATACTTCACGGCGAGCGGGCGTCTACCGCCTTGTAAGCTGCCGAGTACTGACGTCAAGGCCGCCAATTTAAGCCTAAATATTAACATAATCAGGCGATGTTGGTGTCTAACATGTACTACCAGTCGAGCCCGTTACGCCTATTGAATTAGATCATGACGTCATTGCATAATAAATTTTAGGCAATTAAAGATAAGCCTAACTATAACACAAAATTTTAAAAATTCGCTACTTAATATTGGCATTTAATGTGTTCTACTCATCTAGATGATTCCAAATTTCTAATTCGTTTTATGATGACCTCCTTAATTGAAGTCTAGAGTCTGACGGAAACCCGTCTGGTCGGGATGGTACATGAAGAAAGAAGAAGGCGCCGATCAAAAGAAAAGATGGGATGACGTTTCGGCTCCCCCACGGCAGCCTTGTTCACAATGAGGCATAACGTAGCTTCGTCCTTTATTTATACACGGCGCATGAGCGACCCCAGACATCTGGCGTAGATTGGGGGCAAGTTGCCGTCATTTCGATTGAGCGTGTGCGCTGTGGTCTGAATAATCAGTGATTCCAGATAGAGCCGTGACTTGCTGTCCCTTTCTTTTGCAATCACAGGTGCCTCGGCCCAGTCTATGTTGTGTGCGGCGAAAACCGAGTGCTCGGCAAGCGCATTTTGACCTGCGCGCCGGTATCTGACGTCACTCTGGTGATCCCGTATTCTTCGTTCAAAGTCACCCGACTCGCCGATATACACAGATGGGCAGTCCGCACAGAATATCGAATATACCGACACGTGCTGGCACGTGCCAGCTCGAGCTGGCACGTGCCAGCTCGAAAACTGGGGAGTCAACTTGTGCACGTCAAAGACAAGCTAAAGAAAGAAAAGTTCCCAGGTGTCGGTATATTCGATATTCTGTGCGGACTGCCCATCTGTGTATATCGGCGAGTCGGGTGACTTTGAACGAAGAATACGTGATCACCAGAGTGACGTCAGAAACCGGCGCGCAGGTCAAATTGCGCTTGCCGAACACTCGGTTTCCGCCGCACACAACATAGACTGGGCCGAGGCACGTGTGATTGCAAAAGAAAGGGACAGCAAGTCATGGCTCTATTTGGAATCACTGATTATTCAGACGACAGTGCACACGCTCAATCGAAGTGACGGGAACTTGCCCCCAATCTACGCTAGGTGTCTGGGGTCGCTCATGCGCCGTGTATAAATAAAGGACGAAGCTACGTTATAGCAGAAAAAGAGGAGCACTCGCCAAAAAAGAAAAAAGGAAAAACAAAGACGTTTCGGGGCCCGTACGGGTCCCTTGTTCACAGTGCTCCTCTTTTTCTGCTATTATGTTCCCTCCTCGCCAGACGGGATTCCGTCAAACGCTCGACTACGAAGCTACGTTATGCCTCATTGTGAACAAGGCTCCCGTGGGGGAGCCGAAACGTCATCCCATCTTTTCTTTTGGTCGGCGCCTTCTTCTTTCGTCACGACCTCCTTAATTACTGAGTTATCAGCGAATAAACATAGCCACGTGACTAGTAAATTATGACGTCACAAAATTGGTGACCTCACTAATCAATCACCTGTTCGTTATACCAATAATGTCACCAATCAATCACGAATTGGGTTGCTATATCGGTATACTGTGTGGCCGCCACCTTGCATTCTCGGACCAAGCACTACTCGTTCTTAATAGGTATGGCTGTGAGCCCTGCATGTGCCATCTGCGGGTGTGATGAGATTATAGCCCATTCTTTGTGAATGCCCTGCCTACAGCGCCGAAAGACAGTCTCTCTGCTGTGCGCTGGAGCATCTAGACCTGTGCCCACTGAAGGAAACGAAGATTCTAGGCCGCTGGCCCCGGCGGTCGTCGATGGTGAAGGCCTCCAAGGCACTGCTGCGCTTTTTGAGGAGTTCTGGCCTGCACGATAGCCTGTGACTTTTCTGAACGCTGTGATTTCGCATACTGACTAATTTCCTGCAGCTGTTTTTTCTCCTTCATCTTTTTCTCCCCTCACCCCTCTCCCCCCGTGCTGGTAGCGAACCGGCTAATCGTCTGGTTAACCTCCCTGCCATTCTTCTTCTTCTTCTTCCTCCTCCTCCTCCTCCTCCTCCTCCTCCTCCTCCTCCTCCTCCTCCTCCTCCTCCTCCTCCTCCTCGGACTTCGAAAATTGCACGCCGAAGGGAGGTGGTAGCAGACCCCAAGAAATCGAAAAGCGTGATGAATAAGAGCTAACGCTCTTAAAAATAGTTAAACGACAATAATGCTCCAGAAACAGGCTTCAAATGTTTTGAAATATTATAGCCCGACCAGATTGGCCGTTGCTTGCAGCGTGATTGCTAATGCAATTTCTAATACACTAAGACTGACCTGATACTTCATTGAACCGATGAAATAGTCTGGTTAACGCAGAGGCTATTTCACAACAGTCCTTATCCACACCATAAACCAGGTTGTAGGGAAATGCGCATTCTATATCCGGAGTTTCGGCATAAAGAGGCATGAATTGGTGGAAGTCTTACAATATGTAGAAGAATTAGAACTTTCAGAGCTAGTCAGTAAGCGTGAGTTTGCAGCCCAGAGGGGTACGGCAAGAAAAATGATAGCGTGACGTAAGGAGAAAGGGAAACAACCGCGTGGGTTCGGATTGGGAGAAAAAGTAGATTATTGTTGTAAACGCTCTGCCTTATCAATATGGCGAACGCCAAGCGCATGTCTCGCACGCTTTTCTCTCGTTCCTTCCTCCGCTTACCCTGGAGAGGTTACGCTATATAAGCTGGCTGATCGGTACGAATAATGGCTTTTCTATCCCGAGCGTCCGTCTGTGTTCCAGGGAAGCACGTCACGCGCAATGCGCGTACTAGCTATGTAACAGGGGTGACGAGGATGGGATGAACGTCGGGAGGAACTGTGCATCAACTGTGGACGACGTGATCTCGGGTTTCCAAGACGTTTTCAGCACAGAATTGGGCCTGATAGACGGACCACCAGTGCATCTGCAACTTAAAGAAGGAGCCACACCAAAATTCTGTAAGGCCCGTTCTCTTCCATTTGCTTGGCGCGACAAGGTATCCAAAGAGATTGAAAGGCTTAAAGCCATCGGTATGTTGTCCCCTGTAACACACGCAGAGTGGGCTACACCAATTGTGCCGGTACTTTAAAGGATGGCACCGTTCGAATCTGCGCAGATTTAAAAGTAACCCTAAACCCTGCATGCGAGCTGGAGCAATACCCGCTATCTCTTATTGATGACATTTTTGCGTCTTTAAATGGCGGTGAGCAATTCAGCACGCTCAACCTGCGTGACGCCTATAATCAGATCCCTCTCGATGACCAGTCCAACAAACTGTGCACCGGGGGTTCTTTTGCTACAACCGCTTGCCTTTCGGTATAGCTGCCGCGCGTGCAATTTTTCAACAGAAAATGGACACTGTACTGCAAGGCATATCAGGTGTCCGGGCTTACCTCGACGATTTACTGATATCGGAAAACACGGCGGCACCGGTAAATTAAGTCTTGTGCTCCAGCGTCTCCAGAAGCACGGGGTTAACCTCAGACTGGACAAATGTAAATTTCGCCGGGCGTCGGTTTCCTACTTAGGTCTCCGAATTGACCGTGGGGGTTTACATCCGACAGAACAGAATATGGAAGCAATCATGCAAGCTCCCTGTCGGCAAAATAATCAGGAGCTGCGTGCATTTTTAGGTATGACTACGTTGTACGCAAAGTTCATGCCGAATATATCTTTCATCCTTGCACCTTTGTACAAACTTCTAGAGAAGAACACACGATGGATTTGGGGAACCAAGCAGGAGACAGCATTTACGCTGCCTAAGCAAGGTTTGCGTCAGGCAGGGGTACTTGCCCATTTCAATCCAGCTGTAGACCTCAAGCTGGAGTGTGACGCCTCACAACATGGAAACATGGAATTGGCGCCGTGCTATTCCACACATATGGCAAAGTGAACAAGCCAATAAGCTTCCGTTCACGAACCTTGACAAAGGTTGAAAGGAATTATTCTCAACTCGTACGCGAAGCCCTTGCCCATGCATTTGGCGTAACGATGTTCCGGGATTTTCTCGTAGGTCGAGAGTCCGCACTAGTTACCGACCACCAGCCCCTCCTGGGATTGCTGTGGGCAGATCGACCGACCCCATCGCTGGCAGCCGGTCGCATACAACGTTGGTCTCTGTTCCTTGGAGGTTTCCATTACAAGCTCCAGAAATCGCCGGGTAAGCAACTTCTGCATGCCGACGCCCTGAGTCGACTGCCACAACATACGACAGAGTTGCAATCAGACGATCCCCCTGATTACATTCTTGCTCTAGCAGCATTCGAAGACGCAACAGTGTCAGTTGATGAACTGAAACAATTAACTTCAAATGACCCGCAACCGAAAAGGGTTGCGCAGTGGACAAGGTTTGGCTGGCCGTCGAACGCAAGATGTATAGATGATGAGAGTATTATTCCATTTTTCGGTAAAAGATAAGGCCTGTCTTTGGCCCACGGACTGGTGTACTGGGGGCACCGCGTAATAGTGCCGAAGGAAGCACGACATCGTGTTTTGCACCTTCTGCACGAAACACACCAGGGGTCTTCAGCTATGAAAGCAGTTGCCAGATCATCATTTTGGTGGCTAGGATTGGACCGCGACATAGAACGACTAGCAGGAACGTGTCAGAACTGTGTCCAAAACTTGCCCATGACAGCTGCAGCACCGCGAGAGAGCTGGCCGACTGCTCGAGAAACCGTGGTCCAGAATGCATGTTGATTTCGCAGTGCTATTTGCGGGAAGCATGATTCTCGTTGTAGTGGATGCGCACAGCAAGTATATCGAGGCAGTCCCTATGAAGCAAGCTACTGCTACAGCTACAGTGAATTGCTTGCGCGAGATATTCGGCAGCTTTGGCATTCCAAGGACAGTGGTCTCTGACAAAGAAATTCAGTTCACCAGTCATGAATTCACTACCTTCATGAAAAAGAATAATATAACGCATCTTAGAACGGCTGTGTTTCACCCACAGTCGAATGGTTTGGCTGAAAGAGCAGAAAGAACGATAAGGGTGCCTCAAGAAGATGGGGACCGGAAGATTAGATAACCACATTTCCAGATTGCTCTTTACTTACAGGATGACACCTAACAGCTCGGGCAAGTCTCCTTCAGAGGCGCTTCTTGGTTACCGTCTCCGTTCTTGTATGGACACATGCTTCCCTCCGATTGTTACAGATTCAGTCTCGGAGCCAGATGAATGCTCACCACCTGTACCTGGAGCTGCAGTGTTTGCACGTAACTTTGGCGTAGGAGAAAAATGGCTCCCTGGAACAGTCACGTCTACAGGGGGGTCACGAATGGTCACCGTACAGACACCAGCCGGACCGCTCGGGCGCCACGTCGACCAGGTGCGTGTTCGACACACAACTCCCTCACGTGCGCTGGATCACGACCCAGCGGAAGACAACGCTGCGCAAGCAGAGACGCCATCGCCGGTATCGCACTACAAAGGAGAGGAGCGCGCGATCCCTCGAGGAGATATAGGCCGCCGCGGTGGCTGAGTGGTTAAGGCGCTCGGTTGCTGGCCCGAAAGACGCGGGTTCTATCCCAGCCGCGGCGGTCAAATTTCGATGGAGGCGAAATTCTAGAGGCATGTGTACTGTGCGATGTCAGTGCACGTTAAAGAATCCCGGGTGGCCGAAATTTCTGTAGCCCTTCACTACAGCGTCCCTCATATCCTGAGTCGCTTTGGGAATTTAAACCCCCATAAACCATATACCAAACTCTCGAGCAGATACTTCACCTCCAATGGCTAAATCACCGGCGAATTCGTCAGCAGCGCAAGAAAAAGGTGGTCCGCAGCGGCAGCAGTAGGAAGAAACTGCATCGACACAACCACCATGCATGCCGCAGTCACTGCGACGTTCCACGCGCCAAAAGAAGCCAATAGGGCGACTTTATCATTAAGGGAAGAGAAATATTGTAAACGCTCTGCCTTATCACTGTGGCGAACGCCAAGCGCATTTCTCTCACGCTTTCCCTCGTTCCTTCCTCCCCCAACCCTCGACCGGTTACGCTATATAAGCTGGCTGATCGGTACGAATAAAAGCTTTTCTATTCCGAGCGTCTGTCTGTGTTCCAGGGAAGCACGGCACGCGCAATGCGCGTACTAGCTATGTAACTGTTATCATGTAACAGATAAGATCAGGACCAGTAATGTAATATGGGCCGGCAATGGCACGCAGGTAACCAATGACCCCTTAAGGCAGTGTAGTCGATTCCTGGATAAGGCAGATGTAACAGGAGATCGTAGAAAGTCAAGGGTGGAATGAGATTGCTAAGTGAGCGTAGATAGGGTGGGCCCAGCTTTGCATGTCCAGTTTGCGCTTGTACTTGAAAGTGCGAAAATGCGTCGCTACATGCCAATAAGCAGCATTTCACTTCAGGCATTCCTTGTTTGCGTAGTGGTTTACCATCGCAAGTGTGTGTGTTGGCAATACGCAAGGAGAGTCGAATCATATCATACGAACAGTGTCAAGGACACAGTCAACGAAACCTTATAAGTCGGGTGTGCGCCATCATTATTGAATCAATCTGTGATCTTATGACACGTTTACTGATTCAGCAATAGATGAGCCAGAATTTAACTGTGATGGATAAGTCATGTGAATTTTGTCTAATGATCACCTGCCAGTCGTGTACGGTATGTTTATTATTCTGAAGCAGTAAAGTAGCTGCAAATCGGCATAGAAAGCATCTTCTGAGCACTGCCTGCCTGACTGAAGAACATTTCAGAGAACATGGTTAGTACTGCGCGTGGGGGTCCTTATCTAGAGGACTGCGGCAGAGAAGACATAATGGCTTGAGAACAAGATTCACTCTTTTAAATTACGACATCGGGATTTCTGTGCTGGAAGTGTGCTTCAACCTAGCTAATAATATGCCTGTTGTGATCATTTTAGTTTTATAAAAATATCGCCTCTGAGGTATCCGGCGGTATGCCTGTGGCGCCGCTTTGTTGAAGCGTGCACATTCTGTTGCAGAGGCAGGTAGCTCAAAAAGCTATGTGTCGCAGGAGAAGCCGTACTAGCGTATATTTCCGTTCGGAAAAAGAACCCCATTACGACTGATGTATTTCATAATATACGAGGATAGGGTGTGTTCATGCACCTTCTAAACGACAGTGCGTGCAGTTCGTTCTCTATTTTTGAGTCCCATTTCACTAGCCGGTATATGTTGTCTGAGCTCATGGTCGACGCCTTATGGATATCAGTAGATCTCCCCTGGACAGCTGGGAAAGCGATTATATCATCAGTGCTGCGTTGACCTGATATCCAGCGTACTGTGATTTTCCGTAATAATGTGTGCAAACATAAAGCTTATAAGAGGGGACTTAATTAGAGGCGCGTTCTGGTGTTTTCCAGAGTAGGATCGTTACAACGCTTAGGGCGCCTCTATCAATGACAGCGGTTGGCATCTTCTTTTATATAGTGCATATCTCTCACAGTCACAACGCTGTAATGTTTTGCATAAAATATACTTTCTTGAGCCCAGTCTTGTGTTTGCAGAAACCTGGGAGCCCTGAGCCGCACTTGACACTAAAAAGGACTTGTGGGCGTCAGTGTAAAACCCGAAGCGCTGATACTTTGGCTGCAAATGCACGAAGTGGTGTTTAATGGTTGTTTCAGTAAAAATATCTCGAATAAAGGGTAGGAACAGCTGAATGAATTTTTGAGTATGCTCCGTTTGAGTTGTCGTATTCTGAAATTAATTTTATTGGCATTTGAAATTATCTTCCTAAAAACTTTGCAATGCTTTCTGCAAACGCATCTCATTATCCTTAAATCACCCTGAATTCATTTCACAAAAGAACTTGCACCATTCATACCATTTCATTTATCCTTTCCTAGTGACTAATGATGAGGTTCACCTATCTCTCAATTTATAACTATAGCTTAGGTTTCCATGGTATTTGTTTTCTCCATAACAAATTAGCTGCTTATAGCATATTTGATAATATTAATTTAACAACTGAGCGGATATTAATAGCTGACATCTTTGGTTACAGGCGCGAAAAAAGACACAAGACAAAAAGACGGGACGGAGCGCCTTTGTTCCGACTTTCTGTCTTGTGTTGTGTTCTTATTCGCGCCTGTAACCAAAGATGTACCGTTACCAACTTGCCCAGCAAGACATTCTTTTAAAATATTAATAGCTAACCTTTTCTTTGGCATTTTTGTCCAGGCAAGACCATTGCTGTGGTTAAAAAGGTCTATAAATCACTTCAGCAGCAGCAGCGGGCAGTTACAGTGCTCGAACTGTAACCCCACTTCGACAATTTTTCAATGTTTTCGACCAATTTTCTCATGCGGCTTCACAACCCCCGGGCGGCTATAAAGATTTCCGGACTACAACGGAGTTTCTCGTCAGTTGATGTGTTGGCGCATGGTGATAGTATAACAAGAATGTGGTGGACGACATCGGCCCTTGCACGCAGAAGAAGCAGCAGCGGACAGTTCCAAGTTCAGTGTCTGTAATAGCGCTTCGTCAATTCTGAAGTATCTCAACTTTGAAGCAAAAACTTCGGTAACTACGGTGTTTCCGCTGCTTCTGCTATTATACCCACTTATTTTCACTCACGACCAAATGTTTGTCATGCCACGAAGCCCTACCTAGTGCTTATGTCTTTGTGACATGTCTGAAATACAGTGCTCTTATTCTGAAAGCTACTTTCTTGCGCAAAAAGACAAAGGACGAAACACATCAGACATGTACGATACACACACAAACACATACGACACCTTTCGTCCTTTGCGTTTTTGCGCAAGAACGTACTTTTCAAAATATATGAAACGAAATTACTGCCGAAACAAAATTACTGCCGAAACGAAATTGCTAAATGCTCCTATTGCATTGCTGAATTTCCTAGCATAAGTTCACCACAAGTATGACTGTAAATCAGACTCGGTAAAGACAAGCTTGAACTATAAGAAATGTGAAACACCCAATAGAAAGAGCGACTCGATATCAAAGATGTCGGAAAGTTCTGACCTCGAATCCAAGTTCAATGATATAAACGAGGTGCTTTCGTCGCTTCTTCCAGTGGTGGGAAAGGGTGAGGCGTTTTCAGGACAGATAACAAAGGTATAGAGAAGTAAAGCTGCAATCGAACTTGTTTGTGAAAAGTATAAAAAATGCTGAGAAACCTAATGATCAGGAGAGCAACATTGGCGCCTGCCCCCGCGCCTGTGCCTCTCAGATATGACGAAGCCGTCTCACGACCATCGCGGCACCGGCCTTTGCATGCGTTCAGATTGCGGTGCTTCGCCGGTTGCCCCCTTACTCCGCTCCTCGCCGGCTTGAATCCATTCAGAAGTTCTGTAAGTGGCGCGTCGATAGAAGAGAAATTGCGGACAAAGAGACCACAATATGCATATACGCACAAAGCGGGGCAGCTCTTTTGAAGAAGGCCGTTTAGGCAAGTCAGTCACAGCATGAAGTTGGTCAGCATCTGGTAGTACGCTGACTTTATAGTCGAGATGACCGAGTAAATACGGCTTCCGGGCTCCAAAGGAATATTTCATGGGATGAAGCTGAAGGCAAACACCTCTGAGGCAGCTCAATATCTGATTCAAGCGCTTGAGGTACATCGTAACATCGGGCGAAATTAACATCAACAAATGTTCCATTTGAAGCCACGCAAGATGAACATCATTCGCTGAAACATGGTGGGTGCTTTGCAGAGGCCGAATGACACCACGTTGAATTCATAGAGGTTGTCAGGGGTGATACAACTAGTTATAGGGCGCTCGGATTCAGCCATCATTGGGAGCTGGCTCGAGGTCACGGTCAACGGAGTGGCGTAAACTGTCAAAGGATTTTGGGTGGTCCGGAGTAGAGCGAAGCGGGGAGATGGCGGTGACTTACGCATCATGGCAAGCCGCATCATCTTCCGAGAAAGACATCAATTCAACCGTTTCAGAAGGAACTAAGTACTCTCCACGAAGCAAGGCGAGCGCACAAGACGAAGTGCTGGCGACGAAGATTTCGGTAGCGCCGTTGTCAATGTCGATCATAGCGAAGGAAGAGGGACGCGAGGAAAAAGCGTTGTGAAGGCGAGAAGCGATCGATTGTATCAAAAAGAGAGGAGGCGCACGCCGGGACAAGCAGAGCACTGTCGGGGGGAGTGTCAGTGTCCTCGGCGGCAAAACGTAGGGTCGTCGATAGGCGCATCGCAGAACGAAGAGAACACGACGTGAGCACGGGCGAAGTTAATGACGGCCCTGGAGCTGGTTAGCCATGGAGAAATTCATTGAGTTGGAACGGATCTTTAAAACTTAAATGACGTATAAAGCGTCCGCTATCACGACTAGCACTGTGAAAGCGGCAGAAGGTTGAACAGTCTCGGCGCTAGCAGTACGAAGTGATTGTCCAGAAGGTGGGTGGTAACTTTCCGGAGCGAACGGCAGTTTTCGTTAATGACAGAAATGGTGACACCAGTGCATACATTTGCACATCTGCTTGACCGCCGTCGACAAACACATCGAGGAGATTCGGCAGAGAAAGGCAAGCGCTTGAGATGTATGACGTGTGCGCCCTTTGTTCCCTAGGAGCTGCGGCTGCTAGCTTTGCGAATCTCCGGGGACGCTACGACGCCGCATGGGCGGCAATGAGCGACAGCTATGGGAAGGTGGGCGGTGAGAAGCAAAGGGCTGCTGACCGAGCGCGCGGTCAGGAGAGTTCTCTGGATGAAAGAGGCGGTACGGATCGGCGTAGCCCGTTAAAGGGGACACAGACGCAGGCTGGGTACGGCGACAGAAGCGCGCGACGTCGCCTGGAAGACCACGAGCGTAGTAAATAGGCCGGTTGTCAGCTGTGCGCCAAAGGTGTCCGACCGACCTTTCTATGTGGGGCTCGACCTGTGATGAGACTTTGATACGCTTTGTCGCCTTCTATCCTCACCGCCCGTCCTTCCTTATCACGACCCCAGTGCCCCTACTTATGTGCAAACCGACGCAAGCAGAAAAGGCCTGTGTGCCGTTATTGCATATCGCGAGTCCGGGTTTTCTGAATACGTATTTGCGTACGCCAACCGCGCTCTGACCAAAGCTGATTCTAACTACACCATGACGGAAAAACTACACAAAATGTTCGCTACATTCGAGTCAGTGCGAAATCACGGATTTGTGCTAAGTAGAAGACGAGCATGAGTGGGCAGTGCCGAGGGACGAAGCGCTCGTGCTAGGCCAGCTGCGAACACGCAAGAGAACAGACAACGGACCATTTTGCTCGGGTTTGGTACCCGTCGGATTAGTACTTACGCATTAAAAGCGGCGTCTCACCATAGTGTGTCATTTAACGAGATTCTGCCCATAGTTTTATGGCCACTCCTTCAACGTAAATACTGATCACCATGCTTAGTGCTAGTTGGCTTCGCACAAAGATCCCTCGGGATGCCCTGACCGATGGGCCCTTTCGTCTTCAAGAATTTGACATAAACGTCGTTTACAGGTCGAACTGCGGGCGCTCCGACGCTGATGCCTTCTAACGGTCGCCACTGCCTTCCCCTGCGCCCTCTTCGCCAATATCTGACTTCCTGCTTACAGCACTCACTATTACGTACATGCCGTTTGAACAACGCCAGGATCCACGGATTTTATCCCTGCTTGAGGTCCTCCGTGCGCCCTCTGCGACTACCTTTCATTGGGAGCTTCTTCGCCAAAGCTCCCATTTTACGATCCAGACTGTAGACCAGACGGCAGAAAGTGGCTTTTAGTGATTCCATGACATCTCCGTTCTGAGATTTTTAGACACTGCCAAATCGACTCTCAGAGCGCTCACGCTGGGTTGCTTTTGTGAAAACAAGTGGTACTTTTTGAGTGCCATGTACAGCTTCATTCATTGCTATGTTCGCTCTTGCACAGCCTGTCAGCAGCAGAACTCGATTCCGCGCCCCTCTACCGGCTCGTTATAGACATTACCGTGCCCGGCTCACCCTTTCGACCGTGAGGGCATCAATATATATAGGGTGCTTCCATTCACGTCTCATGAGAATTTACAGGTCATTTTCACGAGGACCACCTCAGTATTCTGAAACCGCTGCCCTCCTTGCGGCTACTGCTCGTAACGTCATATACTTCGTTCTTCACTACTTCGCGCTGCGTCACGACGCTGTTCGGAAACTTCTCAAAGATTGCGGACGTACTTTCTTATCGGAAGTTGTTCACGAGCTACTGGATGCGTACCACACAGCTCACAGCACTACAGCCGCTTGCCACTCTCAAACTAACGGCCGCAGAGAACGATTAAGCAGGACAGTAATAAGGGAGTAATTACTCATTGGCATCCACCCAAGCGCAGCCATACGGCTACAAAGGAAAGCTATTCAGCTTTCTCAGAAGATTCGTAGTTAAAGATAGGAGGAAGAGAAAGACGAAGACGTTGTTTGATATACTGTCGCCTCAGCTCTGTTTCTTTACCTAATTTTGCCTAATTTACCTAGTTTTATTTCAATATTCGAGGACGGCAGCATCTTCAAGGCGGTACCGTCCCTATGGGAAGGGTACGGCTGCTCCTGCGCCGGCAAGCCTAAAGGGACCACGCCAATCAAAGGAGGCTGGCTCGGAAGAAGCGGCCTAGGCTTCCCAGGCTGTGGAGCGACCAGACCATGGAGACGACCACTCGTCCAGCGAGACCTCATCGCTTAGTGGGGATGAGTCAACGATCTTGAACGGTGACGAGTCAGTGGCCGATATGGCTGATGTAGACCATGAGGGGTTCAAGTTGGTGAGTCATCGCAAGCAGTGAACGGTCGGGATCCCGGTAGTGGTTGAGCCCACAGAGAAAGGGGTTGACTTAAGAGAGAAGAATCCCATCTTACTTTTCGCGGCCATTCGATCACTGCTGGGATCAGTTCCGATTCGTAGTCGGTTCACCACGCACGGGGCTCTTCAGCTGGACGTCTCGACGGAAGAGCAGGTTGACAAGCTCCTGCAGAGCTCTCAGATTTTTTGCATCAAAGTTAACGCGCGGTTGCCCCATTCCTACATGAAGAACACCTGTGTTATTAAGGGTGTACCAAAGTGGCATTCAGAAAGCGACCTACTTGATTATCTGAAACCACAAGGTGTGCTGCACGTGAAACGACTTGTGCGTCGTGTGGAGTCTCCAGGAAAAGAATGGGCTGCGAAACCTACCAACTCTATCGTGTTGACATTCGCTCCCAGCTCAGAGCGCCCCGAAAAAAGTTAATCTGGGATTCACAAAACACGAAGTTGCAGATTTCACTGAAGCTCCTGTACGGTATTTTAGATGGCAACGGTTTGGGCACGTGGCCAAAGTTTGCACAAAGGATCGACGCTGTAAGCGGTGCGGAGGCGACCACGGCTTTAAAACCTGCAAGGCCGATTTTGCTTGCGTAAATTGCGGTGGCGATCATTCAGCGAGTTTCGGAGGCTGCCCCTTCCGCGTGAGCGCTCTGCACCGTCGAATATCCTTTGTTGCTGGTCCCAAAACCCAACCGACTGAGACGCCTGTTCCAGGATTAGACGAGTTCCCAGGGTTGGAGTCTGATGTTGTTGCGTTACCCAACAATGTCCCTAAGAGACCCGAGTCCAGCAAGACGCCAAGGTCCAGTGCGCGCGAGTCGGTTGTTCGACCTCCAACAAAAAGTGTCCATGTTCCTGAGCGGCCGGATCACAGCGAAACTCGACGGAAAGGGGGACTCTCATATGCACAAGTAACAAAAAAACCCAGCTACTGCGGCCAAAGCCAAGAGTGTGTTCTCGACGGCATCTTTTGTCGATGTTGTAAGTGAGTGCGTTGCAGAAAATAAGGAGCTCAGAAATCAAGGTATGTCGGTCCTTCTTCATGATTTGCTTGGGGCCCTGCGTTCACATGTTCCAGCGATCGCGCCTGGTAACCTGAAGAATTTCCTACAGCTGGTGCTTTCTTTAAGACTAACTAATTACTACCTTCGCAGCGAACTTCCTTGCGATCTAATATGGATGGGGTTAAACCTCGTGGATCTCATATGAACCGAAAAGTGTCGTTTATATTGCAGTGGAACTGCGCTGGGATTTTAAACCGGATAGCTGAACTAAAACTATTCTTGAAAGAGACTTGTGTTTCAGTATCGGCTCTGTCAGAAGCTGGCCTGCCAAGCGGGAGACGTACGACTGGATATGTCGCCCGTAAAAGCTGCAGCATAAAATCATTTCCTGCAGGAAGTGCCGCGCTTTACATAAGAAGGGAAATTCCACATGTTTCTCTAAGCGTTACCGATCTTTGCACGGATGACATTGAGGTAGCGGCTGTGAGCATATTGCTCGGCTCTGGAAGCCTTTCTATTGCGTCCGTGTACGTGTCCCCGCGGAAGAAAGTAGCATTGGATTTGTTGCCACAGCAGCTCTGCGAAAGCTTCCCAGCTCCTCGAATCATCTGCGGTGATTTCAACGCCCATCATGCCGTCTGGGATGATAGGAACACGGATTCCCGTGGACGCAAACTAGTAGACGTTATTGACAGTTTAGACCTGTGTGTTGCCAATGAGGGAAGCCCCACTTTCTTCCGGCGTCCAGCCTCAGCGACAGCTATAGACCTGACACTGCATTCACCTGACGTCAGCGTGAGGTGGTCAACAGCGCCTGACCGCATGGGAAGTGATCACTATCCGAATTTTGTGATTGCTGCCGACGTTCGTATGCATGGTCCTAAAATTAGCAATGTGTTCAACTGGGACAAGTACAGAGAGCACCTAGAACGTGTTTCTGGTGATATTGTTGATAAAATGATTTCTAGCAAGCTAGCAGCAACTACGGCGGTCATGATACCTGATCATTTTCCGGTCCCGGATTTAAAACTCGGGGACATTTGCGCAGCGAGAAGGGCGGAGCGCCAACTCGTGCGGAAGAAGGACGACCGGCAACTGAAAGCGACCTTCAATAGGCTGAATTCTGCCATTAGACGGCACACGAACAAGCTGTACAGGTTGCAATGGGCCTCATTCTGCGCTATTTTGGCTGTGTTCTCACCGATGACGAGAATATGGCGAGTTATTGGCAGCCTTGCTCGAGAATCTCGCCCTTCGAAGCCTTTTGAGCCTCTCGCAATATGCAAGGATACACCTATTGCGTGCTTGGCAGAGGAATTTGCAGACGCACTCGTACGTGCTAATACCGGAATATATATATATATATATATATATATATATATATATATATATATATATATATATAATTCAAAGTTGAAAACGCTTCTTTTAGCCATAGATTTATTTTGAGTCGACGTTTCGGACAGAGCCTGTCCTTTCTCAAGACTGAAGTTACAGGGGTCTTCTTCCTCTTCTTAAGGAGTTGGCACTGGCACACATGTACGACACATGAACAAAAGAAACAAACGGTGGCAAAGAATACTAGAAAAGATACAGATAGAAAGGGAAAAAAGGGGGAACAAATAAAAAAGAAAAACGTGTTGTACCCCGCCGCCCACCCCGAAGCCGCGGGGAGCCGACCCCGGACGAGGGAAACAAAAAAAAGGAAAACACGGAGCGGGAGAGGATAATGGCTACCCATCAAGGCAACAGAGCCGCGGCGTGTAAGGTGGACTGGAGCAGACGGTGGCGGGATCGCCCTGCACACAAAAGTTAAAGACGCGTGCACTCGCGTGCCCCGTGCACAAAGAGTAAACAAATAAACAGAATAAAATGCAGACAGGGCCGGAGCTTCCGTCATCTGGAACCACTTCGGCAGCCAGAGCCAAGGCCGAATCAGCGGCGCCGTGAGCTTAACTAAACACCCGTGCACTGTGCATGAAAACACCCAGACACACAGCAGTAAAACATCCGAGCTCATGCCAGTGTCGTGTGGCGGCTAAATGACAATGGCGGGAGCATTTAAGCGGAAGTGGCGGAATTGTCTAACATATATAAATTGGAGATGCTTGCACTCGCGTGACCTGGCCAGAAAAAGTAAACAAATAAACAAAATAAAATGCAGACAGGACAGGAGACTTCCGTCATCTGGAACCATTTCCGCAGCCCGAGTCAAGGTAGAATCAGCGGCGCCGTGAGCTTAACTACACACACGTGCACTGTGCCTGAAAACACCCACAAAAGAAAAAAAAGTGGAAAAACATCCGAGTTCGGCCAAGTGTGGTGTGGGAGGTAAATGTGAATGGCGTGAGCACTTAGGCAAGGGTTCTTCAATTGCACCCCGTCGTCAAGATAATCGAACTGGGAAGATAGGGGCAGGATGGGGTAGGGAATGAAGAAATTTGTGTGAGCTTGAAAAAGATGTCGCTGGCAAGAAACGACCGAGGTATGTCAAGCTGGCTCTCGTAATGTCAGCAACGGCCCTGCAAGGGGCGGATGGAGGACAATACACCTGGACTTTCATTAATGCCGTGAGGAATTGTTTCAAATTTGTAAATGAAGTACGACTCGCGTTGTTCTCTTTCCCGGGTGTTGTGGAACCCACCCTGTAGGACTGTTAACTTAATTGCATCAAATGGGTGGTTTCGTTCATTAATGTGTTTTGACAAGGGAAGGTTGGGTAGGGATAAGATATGCGCGCGGTGGTTATTAAAGCGAATTCGTAGAGGGTTGACGGTCTGTCCAATGTACTGCATACTGCACACACTGCATTCTAGGAGGTATATTACGTTGCGGGAATCACAATCAAAGTTGCCATTAATTTCCCATTTGAAGCAGTGAAAATTTTGGTGAGGCGCTCGCTTTGTTCGAGGATGTTGAAATGTTTTCTGAGGATTTTGTTTACGTTAGGCGGGTTACTGGTGAAGGTAAGTACGAGATTTGCCCGGTGGTCTGTTTCGTCGTTGTAGCGACATCCCTCCAGTATTTGCTCTCGGTTGAGTTTAGATGCCTTTTCAATGGCATCGTCGACAATGGCGGGGGGGTATCGTTGCTTAATGAGGGCTTCTCGCATGCGTTTGGAATTTTTTACGAAGTCCTCGTCTTGGGAACATATTCTTTTAAATCGATGTGCCTGAGAGTATGGGATGCTTGTTTTAGAGTGACGAGGATGGCAGCTTTGGAAGTGTAGGTATTGTTGGCGGTCCGTCGGTTTTCTATATACACCGGTGGTAAGTGAGCCTTTGTTTACCGAAATCTCAACATCTAGAAAGTTAATTTTGGTGTTGGAGTACGTGTAAGTGAAAGATATGTTGGGGTGGACGAGGTTGAAGTTTTCAATAAAACGTATGAGTTCTTGCTCTGTTTCAGTCCATATTAAAAAGATGTCATCCAAGTAGCGTTTGTATAGGGTGGGCTTAATGGGGCAATCTTTCAGAAATTTGGATTCAATACTATGCATGAAGATATTGGCGTAGGTTGGTGCCATCCTTGTACCCATGGCTGTGCCATTAATTTGCAAATAGTGTTCATTGTTAAATTCGAAGTTGTTATATTCGAGTACGATTTTTGCCAGTATTTCTAAAACACGTGGGGTAGGGGTTTCCTCCTTTCTGTTTTGTTCATACGCTTCGATCAGAGATTTAATGCCATCGGAATGAGGAATGTTTGTGTAGAGAGAGACTACATCTAGTGTTGCCAGGAAGGCTCCTTCCGGGAGTTTGAGACCTGCTATTGCGCGAAGGAAATGGTTTGTGTCGCGTATGTATGATGCGTGTGTTGTTGGAATATGTCTAATTAGTGTGTCAATGTAACTGGAAATTGGTTCTGTAATCGTGCCGATGCCAGATACTATAGGGCGGCCAGGATGATTCTTTTTGTGGATTTTCGGTAACATGTAGAATCGGCCCGGCGACGGGTGTGGTGCGGTGAGGGCTTTAGGGCTATATATGCCGTCGCCGTAGCTCAGTTGGTAAGAGCACCGGACGCGATATTCGGAGGTCGTGGGTTCGGATCCCACCGGCGGCATGGTTGTTTTTTCTGCTGCTTTATAAGTAATTTTTGTTAAACCTATTGATTGCACTACAAATTAATCAAAAAATTAAAAAAAACATCCCCCTATGCGCCTTGGTTTCGGTGACTGTTGGCTTCCTTAATATGTTTGTCAAACGAGCCCCTCATTTCCTTTACCTTGTCTTCTAATAGCTTAACGGGGTCTCGGTTCTGGCAGTCTTGTTGCCACATAGGTAGCATAAGAGGGCTCTCGCACAGTTTCCGCCCTCGCCGTTAGGTGACGTTCTACGTCACACTCGCGGTATTACAGGACGTGCTACGTCCACCGCTATGGTCGAGGGTGGCGCTGGTGAATACTCTCAAGGTTCGCTTACACCCAGTAAACATAAATACCCACGAAAGCAGCAGATTGGACAGCCGTCGCCGTAGCTCAGTTGGTAAGGGCACCGGACGCGATATTCGGAGGTCGTGGGTGCGGATCCCACCGGCGGCATGGTTGTTTTTTCTGCTGCTTTATAAGTAATTTTCTTTAAACCGATTGATTGGCACTACAAATTAATCAAAAAAACATTCCCCCATGCGCCTTGGTTTCGGTGTCTGTTTGCTTCCTTAATATGTTTGTCAAACGAGCACCTCATTTCCTTCACCTTGTCTTCTAATAGCTTAATGGGGTCTCGGTTCTGGCAGTCTTGTTGCCATAGGTAGCATAAGAGGGCTCTCGCACAGTTTCCGCCCTCGCCGTTAGATGAAGTTCTACGTCACACTCGCGGTATAACAGGACGTGCTACGTCCACCGCTATGGTCGAGGGTGGCGCTGGTGAACATTCTCAAGGTTCGCTTACACCCAGTAAACATTACCCACGAAAGCAGCAGATTGGACAGCCGTCGCCGTAGCTCAGTTGGTAAGAGCACCGGACGCGATATTCGGAGGTCGTGGGTTCGGATCCCACCGGCGGCATGCTTGTTTTTTCTGCTGCTTTATAAGTAATTTTCTTTAAACCGATTGATTGTTACTACAAATTAATCAAAAAAAAATTAAAGAAAACATTCCCCTATGCGCCTTGGTTTCGGTGACTGTTGGCTTCCTTATATATACACACCACCTGCTTCCTCTAGGTCTATCATGGACGTCCCGTTCACGGTTCGTGAGCTTCAGACTGCGCTCAGTGGTCTGTTGTGTCGGTGTGCACCAGGTGCCGTCGGCATCACCGATTCAATGCTGAATAATCTGCCCTTGCAACTCAAGAAGTTGCGCCTCAACTTCATCAATCGAGTTTGGGAGACTGGCGATGTTCCTCCGTCATGGAAGGAGGCACATGTAGTTCCAGTACTGAAGCCTGGCAAAGACATGACAGACCTTGCCTCGTATCGCCCTGTGTCATTGACCTGTGTAGCTAAGTTGATGGAGAAGCTGGTAAATGAACGCTTATCGCGGTGGCTTGAGGACAGCAAGGCTCTGCCAACATGTATGACAGGATTCCGCCGAGGTCTTAGTGTCCAAGATAGCGTCTTAGACTTGGTGAGTCACATTGAACACCACAGAGCTTTCGGCCTTTCCACCTCCGCCATTTTTCTTGACTTTGCGAAAGCTTACGACAACGTGCTTTAGAGCTCAATGCTAGACAGTTTGCAAGGCATGGGCGTACAGGGCAATATGTTAAGATTCATTAACAAGTTTAGAAGTGATCGCGTGGTTCTGGTACGGTTAAGGAGTTCGTTAAGCACCGAAAGGGTTGTAACACGAGGTGTGCCTCAAGGAAGTGTTCTTTCCCCCACGCTCTTTAACGTTGTAATGGCTGGCCTTCCAGATTCGTTGAAAAAAAGTTGCAGGCAAGTGCGTATGTCAATATATGCTGACGACATATGTATATTGGATTACTGGCTACCAACAAAAGCGATTAGCCCCGATAGCGCGACAGGCTCTACTTTCGGCATAAGCTTACCTTCAAGGTGTGGGATTGTCTCTGTCAGTGGAAAAATCCGGCTTTGTTCTGTTTCCAGGTGTGGGAAGACGCCAAGCGCGGTTGAAGATATACTTCGGTCACTCTTGCATCTGTCAATTCAACCACGCGCGTTTCCTGGGCGTCATTATTGACTCCCGCCTACAGTGGCGAAAAGCTGTAGACGCGACTGGTTCATCTATATCTTCGCGTCTCAATGCGATCCGTATAAATGCACGTGAGCAATGGGGAAACCATCCTTCTTCAATGGACAAACTCCATGAAAGGCTGGTGGTCAGTCGCATAATGTATCCATTACCTTTAATCTCCCCCTCGGCATCACAACTGAACGTCTCGAAGTTGTCCACAGAAAGAGCCTAAGAAGAGCCATTGGAGTTCCTCTGGCGGCTTCGAATAAGGCAGTACTGCATGAGTCTATCGAAACCTCTTACCCTTATCGCTTCTCAGAGACTTATGCATCTTGGCCGCCTAGGAGAGACGGTAGCTGGGCGATCCCTTCTCCACCGGCTCTGCAAGAGTTATAAGTCGAAGGCTTACTTGGCACTCAATACTCAGATTTTAGTGCTTAATGTACGTAGGCAAAGGAGAGCGGTTGAAGCCCCCTGGTCTTTTCCGACTCTCGACTGTAAGGTTACAATTCCCCATGTGAGCGCAAAGCGCAGCTCTCCTTTCGCAGCAACGCGTTCGCTTGTACTTGAACACTTGGAAACAGAGTATGCCCGCCATCTTCAAATTTTCACGGATGGTTCTGTGGAGAAGGTCAAACAAGCTAACGCAGCGGCTTTTTACATTCCTTCTTTGCATCCCTTTTTACATCCCTTTCTGGTTAACATCCCTGTCTTTCTTTCCTCCTCTTTATCTATCTCTTTGGACTGCAAGTGGTCTGTACGCTTTACTACTGTCGTATCCTCCACAACGGCTGAAAGTGTTGCTATTGAGGTGGCTTTACGGAAGTTAGGAGCTTGTCCGGCTCAACCTGTTGTCATCCTAACTGATTCATAATCTGCCCTTCAGAGGTTAGAGCCCGGATTCCCTTCTGACGACTTGTCTATAAGCTCTCTGCGCTTGGTGCAGAATCTGCATAGCAGAGGCTTTACTCTGTATTTCTAATGGGTGCCCTCTCACATAGGCGTCAACGGTAATGAGGTGGTAGACAATCTCGCCCATGAACCTCTCTCAAGGATTCCATCAAAAAAAGTACCTCGAGATGGAAAAAGTCTCTACAGGAAAATGGTGCTCGATCATTTCAGTACCCTGTGGAGTGCGCCCAACAAGCCATGTGTGACCAAGGGAGTGAGAAGATCTCCGGCGACCCTACTACATCGAATTCGCACGGCCTCTGCACGCATTCCTGCCTGGATGCATAAAGCGGGCATAGCATCGTCTCCACTCAGTTCTTTATGTGGTGTGTGCGGGGATATCGAACACTATAATGCCGCCAATATTTGCAGCGTTTGTTCGTTTTTCAAATCTGCCGCGACACCACCTTATCGCTTTGTTTGCGACGCAAGACGCGACTAGATTTATCTCGATTGATCGCAGCCAGGCAAAGCTGATTCTACATTGTTCCGGAATGTTCTAGTAACTTTGCGCCCTTTATCTCGAATGTTCGCTATCAGCTTTAAATTGAGCACGGCCGACAGCGGCGGGCATTCTGTTCGACGACCGCCGAGCACGCTTGTCGCTTCGCCGCCGCCGAGTGATTCAGTCCATTTTGGGTGCAAGACAGCCCAATAAACAGTTCTTTTAGAAGACCCTTTCGTCCGTCTTCATCGCTGCTTCGACTGCCGTCACCACTACGTGACATCTGGTGGAGTGAACCCAGCCCTAAGCGCTTCACACCCGAGGACGAACAAGCAGCTCAGCGAGCCAGCCGACGTCTCCAGGGAGAGGAGCCTGAGTTCGGGAAACTGCCGGACCGCATCAGACAGCGAAAAGACGCTGCTACCAGCACTGCAACCTCGCCAAAGATGTCGACACCGATCATACTGCAGCAGCCGCGGGTGCCGCCAACTTTCAATGGATCCCTAGGCGAAGACCCTGAAGAATGGTTGGACCAATTTGAGCGCGTGGCGTCATTCAACAAGTGGGATGATGCGGCAAAGATTGGACACGTTTTTTTCTCATTGGATGGCTCCGCACGCACGTGGTACGAAAACTACGAGTCGTCCCTTACGACATGGGAGCTATTCAAGAGAGAACTATTGAAAGTATTGACCAGTGTCGTGAGGAAAGAAAGAGCCGAACGACTCCTCGAGTCCAGGATCCAGCTTCCGAATGAGCCCGTCCGCAGTTACGTCGAGGAGATGAAGCGCCTATTTCGCCGCGCCGATCCCGGGATGACGGAGGAAAAGAAAGTTCAGCTTTTAATGCGCGGCGTAAAAGAACAACTCTTTGCAAGCCTCGTCCGCCAGCCGCCAAAAACAGTCGAGGAGTTTATGCAAGAAGCCTGCACGATTGAGAATACCCTCGACGTTCGAGCTCGGCAGTACAATCGCCCTTCCTCTGCCTGTGCAATCCGTTCGGACACGCCGGCCACCACCAGCGACAGCTTGCGGGAAGTTATCCGCGAAATCGTACGAGAGGAGCTACGCCGATTACTGCCATCTTCCCCACAGCCACAAGCAGCGACTCTGATGGATGTGGTACGGGAAGAAGTGCAACAGGCACTTGGCACCCCGACGGCCACAGAACCCCAGGCCATGACCTACGCCGCTGCAGTAAGTACTGCTCAGCCCCAGCGACAACCCCTACGTCCTCCCCGAGATGAGCCAATCGTTCCACAACGCCGCCTCCCAGCCCCCACCCGCCCAGCCTATGACCGACGCTCAAGCCCCAGGAAATGCGACGCCTGGAGGACTTCCGACCACCGGCCGTTGTGCTTCCATTGCGGTGAGGCCGGCCATATTCTTCGTCACTGCCCGTACCGACGTATCGGTCTTCGAGGATTTGCCGTTAACGCCCCACGACCACGCTTCAGACAACGTCCGCACGAAATCGACGAGTACCTGCGTCGAGAAGAGTACACGCCGAACCGCTTTTCGCGCTCACCATCGCCGTCAACCTCGCGCTTTGCGTCGCCACGCCGCAGCTACGCAGCCGCGGTACGAAGAAGGTCGCCCAGCCCCCGTAGGGGAAACTAAAGGCAGCAACCTCTGGAGGTGAGGTTGCGCACGAGCTAAACGCCGAAGATCCTCCACCGACCACGCCCCATGAAGACGCTGCACCCGCGACGCCGCATGAAGAACCGACACTCGCTGCACCGACGCCGCACACAATGAGAACCTCGACCACGACGCAAGCTACCTTGAAATCGACGCCGCCACCCAGAGGAGCTTCGACCACACGCCCAACCCGTGACTCGCATACGCGACGAAGCCGTGACCCGACGCCGAGAGCGACATGCAATGCAAGAGCCAGGACCTCCGACCTAGAAGTGACTATCGACGGCCGGAAAGTTACCGCTCTAGTCGACACAGGAGCCGATTACTCGGTGATGAATGGAACATTCGCTGCGCAGCTCAGAAAAGTCACAACGGCTTGGGACGGCCCACAAATTCGAACCGCTGGGGGCCACCTCATTACGCCATCAGGACGATGCACAGCGCGAGTGACTGTCAAAGGACATACCTATCCTGCGACCTTTGTTGTGCTACCGCAATGCTCCCGCGAAGTGATCTTGGGTATGGATTTCCTTAATGAGCATCAGGCGATCATCGACCTGCGATCCAAGCTGATCACGCTTTCGACGGACGAAGCCATCGCTTCGATGAAAACTCGGGAAAATCACGTTGCCCTAAGTGTCCTGGAGGAAGAAGTGAGCGTCCCACCCCGTTCAAGCGTTATCGTGACCGTAGGCGCCACGAAAGCCATAAACACTGAAGCCATCATCGAGGGGAACATGCAGTTGCTACTAGACCGAGGAATCAGCATCGCAAGAGGCATCGCACATTTCCGCAATGGCCAGGCCGAAGTACTGCTGACTAACTTCAGCGAAGAATACCGGCATATTAACAGAGGAACGACGATTGCTTTCTACGACGAAATATCTGACGTACGAGATTCCTTCGCCCTCTCCGACCCCTCCGCAGAAGATCCGCCTGACCAAGAGAACTCGCCCACTTTCGACATCAACCCAGCCCTGCACCGGAACAGACAAGACCAGATCCGCAATCTGCTTCAAAACTACAGTGAGTGCTTTTCGACATCGCCGAAGGTGCGACAGACGCCAATTGCCAAGCATCGCATTATAACGGATCAACACGTCCGACCTCTCCGTCAAAGCCCCTACCGTGTGTCTCCGCGAGAACGACAAGCCATCCGGGACCAAGTCGAAGAAATGCTTTCCGACGACGTCATCCAGCCTTCAAACAGCCCATGGGCGGCACCGGTTGTTCTAGTGAGAAAGAAAGACGGCGCACTTCGATTCTGCGTGGATTACCGCCGCTTGAACAACATAACAAAGAAGGACGTCTACCCCCTCCCCCGCATCGACGACACACTGGACCGCCTCTGCAACGCCAAATATTTCTCATTGATGGACCTCAAGAGCGGCTATTGGCAAATTGAGGTCGACGAAAGAGATCGCGAGAAGACAGCATTCATAACTCCGGATGGGCTGTTTGAGTTCAAGGTGATGCCATTTGGTCTCTGTTCCGCACCAGCGACGTTTCAGCGAGTAATGGATACAGTGCTGGCAGGCCTGAAGTGGCAGATTTGTCTGGTATATTTAGATGACGTCGTTGTCTTCGCCTCGAACTTTGAAGAACACCTCAAAAGACTTCGAACAGTACTAGACGCAATTAAGTCGTCTGGCCTAACCTTGAAAGCAGAGAAATGCCACTTTGCCTACGAAGAGCTGCTGTTTCTAGGCCACATCGTTAGCAAGGAAGGAGTACGCCCAGACCCGCAGAAAACAGCTGCTATTGAACAGTTTCAACCGCCGGCCGATAAGAAAGCAGTGCGCAGATTTCTCAGACTATGCGCATATTACCGACGATTTGTGAAAAACTTTTCGCGCATCGCCGAGCCCCTGACCCAACTGACGAAGGCAGACGTGCCGTTTAAATGGGAAGCACCGCAAGCAGAAGCCTTCAAGGAACTTCAGCGTCGTTTACAGTCCCCACCGATCCTTGCGCATTTTGATGAAAACGCCGATACTGAAGTTCATACCGACGCAAGCAGCGTGGGACTAGGCGCCGTTCTCGTTCAGAAAAGTGACGGGCTGGAGAAGGTCATCGCATACGCTAGCCGTTCCCTTTCCAAGGCCGAGGCTAACTATTCGACCACTGAGAAGGAGTGCCTTGCCATCATCTGGGCTACGTCGAAATTCCGCCCCTACCTCTACGGACGGCCGTTCAAGGTGGTCAGCGACCACCACGCGCTCTGCTGGCTTGCCAATTTGAAGGATCCCTCTGGCCGACTCGCTCGATGGAGTCTGCGTCTCCAGGAGTTTGACGTCACCGTCGTTTACAAGTCCGGACACAAGCACACTGACGCCGATTGCCTCTCACGAGCCCCTGTAGATGCACCGCCGCTGGACGACGATGAGGACGCCTTCCTGGGACCCATCAGCGCAAGCTCTTTTGCTCAGCAGCAACGCTCGGACCCCAACCTAAAAGGCCTCATCGAGTACCTGGAAGGCAAGGTTTCTTCACCCCCCGCTTCATTCAAGCGAGGACTGTCTTCTTTCTGTGTGCAGAATGAGGTCCTTGTGAAGAAGAACTTTACAGCGAACAAAACAGCCTACCTCCTTGTTGTACCTACTTGCCTCCGCGAAGAAGTTCTACAGGCTTCACACGACGAGCCGACAGCTGGACATCTCGGGTTTACTCGCACCCTCCGCCGCATTCAAGACAAGTATTACTGGCCCCGACTGTCTGCCGATGTCGCACACTATGTGAAAACATGCCGAGATTGTCAGCGACGAAAGACTCCTCCCACACGACCAGCAGGATTTCTGAACCCCATTGAACCTCCCTCAAGACCCTTTCAGCAGATTGCATGGACTTGCTTGGCCCTTTTCCAACGTCAACATCTGGAAATAAGTAGATCATCATAGCGACCGACTACCTGACCCGCTACGCCGAGGCGAAAGCCCTACCGAACGGAACAGCAGCAGAAGTGGCCAAATTTTTCGTGGAGTGCATTCTTCTTCGACACGGCGCCCCCGATGTGCTCATCTCGGACAGAGAAACAGCATTTACGGCGGAACTCACGCAAGCCATCCTGCGCTACAGCCAAACCAGCCACCGGAGGACAACTGCATACCATCCGCAGACCAACGGACTGACCGAGCGCCTGAACAAAACCATCGCCGATATGCTCGCTATGTATGTCGATGCCGAACATAAAACCTGGGATGTCATCCTGCCTTACGTCGTCTTCGCCTACAACACCGCAGTGCAGGAGACCACCCAGATGACGCCTTTTAGGCTCGTCCATGGCAGGGAGGCCACGACCACGCTAGACGCCATGCTGCCCAACGTTACAGAAGAAGAGAACGTCGACGTTGCCGCCTACCTTCAACGCGCAGAAGAAGCTCGAAGGCTTGCCCGATTACGGATCAAAGATCAGCAGCGTTCCGACGCCAGACGCTACAACCTACGAAGACGCAACGCGGAATACAAGCCAGGAGACCAAGTCTGGGTGTGGACGCCCATTCGCCGCCGTGGATTGAGTGAAAAGCTTTTGCGCCGCTATTTCGGCCCGTACAAGGTTCTTCGTCGGCTGGGCGAACTGGATTATGAAGTCATCCCTGACGCAATGACTGCATCCCAGCGACGCCGCGTACGACCAGAAGTTGTCTATGTAGTCCGTCTGAAGCCGTATTATGCGCGCTAAAGGCCGCTGCATTTCCATGCTCTATTTTCTCAAGATTCCTTTTTTTTCACTTACTAGTCGCATTTTTTGTTTTAATGTATCGTGTCGATGCTTCTTTGATAGGGGAGTAATGCCGCGAATATTTGTAGTGTTTGTTCGTTTTTCAAATCTGCCGCCACACCACCTTATCGCTTTGTTTGCGACGCAAAACGCGACTAGATTTATCTCGATTAGTCGCAGCCAGGCAGAGCTGATTCTACGTTGTTCCGGAATGTTCTAGTAACTTTATCTTTATCTCGAAAGTTCGCTATCAGCTTTAAATTGAGCACGTCCGACAGCGGCGGGCATCCTGTTCGACGACCGCCGACTACGCTTGTCGCTTCGCCGCCGCCGAGTGATTTAGTGCCTTTTGGGTGCAAGTCATCCCAATAAAAAGTTTTCTTTTAGAAGACCCTTTCGTCCGTCTTCATCGCTGCTTCGACTGCCGTCACCACTACATGACAATATTATGTACTGCCCAGAGTACAACGCGGAAAGGTATGTGATGTTCGCTTCCTTCAAGAAGACAGGAACCCGTTACGGTACAGTGCAGGACATTTTCTACCCGAGTGGAAAGCATACATGTAGAAGGGAGGCTGCACGCCTTCTTTTAACATTTCTGCAGGACACGGATCTTGTTTCTAAATGGTGACAGCAGGAACGGACTATTACCTACTGTGATTGAATGTGTGCGCAGACGGTGTCTTCCGGAGTGAACTACGTTTTACTCTGAGTGAATGTGTGTATGGATTGTGGCGCTACAGTGGCCTATGTTCTATTGTGACTGAATATTTGAATAGATGGTGACTTCTGGAGTGACTCTAATGTGGACTGTGTGGATTGACTGTGTGCATAGATGGTGACTGCGGGAGCTAATGCGTGCTATTATAAGAGACTGTGCGCATAGCGGGGTACGAGTGACAGGCTTCAGGACATTGTTAATATAGAAGGGACGCTACGGTGGAGCAATTGCCGGCAGATAAAGGAAGGCTAACCCCAACTGTAGCATTCAACACCTCAACTCAAGTTCGCAGTTAAAGAAAAATTCGTCCTGGTCGGGTGTTCGAACCCTGGACCACCGTTTGACCGGAGCAGTTGCTCTACCAACTGAGCTAACTGGGACGGTAAGCTTTTGGTGGGGCGACTCTGAGTTGATCAATAACTCGAAGTGGGATGAGTGTTGGTCAAATGTTTTAGGGGAAGCCCCCAAGGTGGAGTAAATATGTAATAAGGGAGTAATTACTCATTGGCATCCACCCAAGCGCAGCCAAACGGCTGCAAAGAAAGCTATATAACTTTCTCGGAAACTTCGCAGTTAAAGAAAAACCTGACTCTTGGGGACTCTTGGGGCGATGCTCGCCATGTACGTTCGCTCCGAAAGCTCTAATTGGGATCAGGTCCCTCCGTTCGTCACTTATGCATTACAACACTGCTTCCCAAGCAACGACAGGTTATTTCCCCGTCCTTTCTTTTATTCGCGCGCGAGCTTTCTTGTCTTCTGGACCCCTTCCTCCCTACACCCCCTTAAGCTCGGAATTCATCCCCCTTTCTCAAGCTTTCCGTCATGCCGAGCAGTGCCGCCAGCTGGCTCGCTCCTTCACTTCAGAACATCGAGGCCTCCGCAAACATGAATCCGATCAAGCCGATTCTGCTGCTCACGCAACCCGGGCTCATTGGTCTGGCTCTCTTTTTCGGCTGCGTCCAAATTTTCGACTCGACAACCTCGGGCCTTACCGTAACTTGGAGCCTACGTCACCTGTTAACTACATCATCTAACCGGTGACACCTCCTTCGAACCATTACCGCCATGTCCATGACGTCACTCGTGTCAGCCGCCTGAAACCATATTGCAACCCCTTCATTGTATGCTCCCAGGATGACTCGCCAGGATGACTCCCTCCTTCCGCCGGGGCAGTTGGAATGACGAAGATGATCATGAATCCAGGCCAACGACGACGAAGGCCTTGAGGCGGCCGGCTGAATCTCATGCTAGAGAATTTCGTCTTTTCTCCTTGCATTCCACTCCTCTCCTTCGTTGACTACTTGTGCAAGAGTCTGCGTCGCCAGAGATTCCCATATCCCAGTAAATCATAATTCACCGCTTAGAACTTACGAGCAGAAGTAATTGAGTGTGGGAGCTCTCCTTGTGCCGAGAAATGGGGCATCAGGAAATTAACTAGAGAATATGACAGCCGCCAAAGCTTCAAAATGTGCGCTAGGGTTCTGAAAAAAAGGCGTAAATCTTGACTTCTGAATCACCAAGGCACGTAAACTGCAGTAATTGGAGCTAATAGATTCTAAATTTTACTCTTTCCACCGTTTACCGCCCTTTTCAGGAAAGGAAGCTATTGCGATTATCGGCTTTTCACTGAGCAGAATGAAAGAGAAATAGACTCCAAGTTACTATCCTCTCAGGACAAAAGAACCAAGCACACGTGTTTTCGAAAACCTTGGTGGAATTGACAAACGCCATTTGTAATTGGCCCGAGCAAACAGCCAAGGAAAAAGGTCGATGTTTTGCTTGGAAGCAAAATGGCTAAGTATTCGCGCGAAAGATGAAGGTGACAGCTTCATTCTGTTTTATGATGAATGCGACCTCAAAGGATTGGTCTGAAAAAATGTTCAGACGGCCACTACCAAAAACTGGACGCTTCATGTGGGCAGCACTGTTATGATGCCGTGTCATTGGATATAGCTGTTTTGAGAAAAGAACGGTGCATTTGTGCTCCTTCTATCACGTAAATGTGGGCCGCTTCAGTAAGAAAAATCATGAATCCTGCTTCGACAAGTGAAGCAGTTGCGCGAGTATTTTCCGGTATTCTATAACTTCAGCGCAAAGAACGGAACATAAAAGAAAGGCTCTGAGTTGTGTCCCTGCGTTTTCATTTTTTTGATTTGCCGTTCGTTGCGCTGTAGTTATGAAACAGTATATAGTAAATGTCATCGCTAACCCATGCATGTGATGTCTTTGCCTTCAGTGAGACGTGGTTCAACAGCGCCCGTAACACAGTGAAATTTATGAATATCAATGCGAAGCACTGTTGTGGGGGTTTCGGAGTGCCGTATCCTTCCCTGGCCGGCAAGGCGCGCTGTGGAGACGCAGGAAAGCGGACGCTTTTCTCCTTCCCCACGGGCGAGTAGCCAGAAGATCAGCTCGAGAGCGGTGCGCCGCGTGCTTCTAAAGACCCGAAGCTGCAGCAGAGGAAGTTCCGGTTACATCACTAATCACAAAAACAAAAGCAAAACAAAATTATTACGCATTTACGTTTGTTCGAGCATACTATTTATTGTATCAACTGAAATGCATTTTTAATAAAATGGTCTGCTGCATTAGAACTTCTCAAAAGCAATCCGCCGCCTACATCAGCTGCGCATATCGCGCCATTTACGGAAGTGGAATGAATTGAAAAAAAAAAAAACAAGGGGCGTGGTGCGCTCGCTTTCGCTGGCTTTGGCTTGTGCCGCTTGTGCACCTGTCTGCCTGGCTGCAGCCTCACTGTGAAGTGTAAAGTATCATGCCTCAGGAAGATGTAGTGGGGTGAAATCGCGCAACGGCACCGCAGAGCGCAGGTTAAAAGGAAAAATGCTGAAGGTGCCATATGCCGCAGCACACGTGGTCACGCCGTGCTCACGGTGCGTTTACTTTGCACAATTTTGTTCAGAATTGAAAACCGCTGAAATGAGATCTATGCTAGTGATATATAAGGCTTGTGGGGCCTAATACTTCAATGAGGTTGTCTCTGAGGAACTACTATTCCATTTGCGGCCTCATAACAGCGAAACTGAACACAGCCGCCAGTGAAACTATGCGTGTCTTTGCATTTAAGCATACCGTTGTATTCTTCGATCGACAGAGCTGCTTGTGAAAACATTCTTCCAGCATAGACAAAATGCATTTGCTTTCAAGACACTGTACGTGACCGTGATTTCAATCTGCATACGAATTGAAACAATAAAAGTTGCATTCGCGAATTCACATGCAACTTGTATATGCAACTTGTAGTTGATCCCTTGTTGCATGACCTTTGTTATAAATGACGACAAGATAATTTTTTAAGACGGGTGGTTTCTGTAAGATAAGTGTATATGTAAGGCAACAGTTTGGTTGCAAATGCAAAACTGTGTGTGCAGAATCTTAAATTTATCCTTTCGTTTGTGTATGGCAGGTTTCACTGCCATACTCGAACAAGGTGACGAGCTGGCGCAACCGGAGATAGAAGGCCACGGTGCATGTTAAGCCCAAAAACATGAACAAAAGCTTAAAAAGCTTGGGCGCCGCATAACCTGCCCTTAGGAGTGCAATTCAATAGCACAAGATCCCTCCCGCGCAAGAACTCCTTTTCTTTCATATGTTCATAAATAGTGGGGAGTCCTCATACCACACTTGGCGCAGTGTTTAAGCCATGCGCCAGTGCCCCGGCAGGTGGCTGTTTCAAAAAGAGCCACCGATGGGGCTTGCCAGACACTAGTTGCTCTTCTCGAGCTCCCGCAAGGCTCATTTTTGCGGGTAGCTATTTGAGAGGCAGTCTTATCTCTTACCCAATGAGCTTATGCGCAGTTCTATAGTGAGCAGGTGGGAATTGCAACGAAATTATTTGCATTAATTTCACTGCCACCTGCGCTTTCGTGACATGGAAGGACAGAAGCCCACTTTCTTGTGAATGGGACCTCTAATGCTGTTGCATTAAAAAGGAATAATACATTCCTTTTGCTAAGCTCCCATGTGCAGTCACGTAGTGAGCCACACAGCACGAGCATCACCACCCAGTTGAAAGCGCCAATGCCCCACGCCTTTAGCATTTGGGCAGTAAAGTTGAAGTACTGTTCATTAGGTACTTTGCTCAGGGACTGCCACCATTCGGAACCTGTACACCTGTGTGTAAGCAGACTGGCTGTCGAGGGCACTGCCGGCTCTGGGCAACTTCTTAGTCGTCATTTAAACCTGACTAAGAGTATCGTGCACATTATGTGTGCTGCAACAAAAACACTGCACGGTTGCCAGTCTGCTGAAAAAGCTGCAAGAGAAACTTCCTTGACTTGCAATTCAACGCAATCCAAAAAATTAGGGGGTTTCAGCCTGACATATCCTCTCTCATGAAGAGCCAGCTCCCACATTAATTAAGATAGCCTTGTAAGACCTCAGCAAAAGTTCTCTTTGTTTATATTAATCAAAACATATTTCCTTGATCTAGGCATTCCTATCAACGCCTAGCAGTTATCACTCCATGCTCTGAGCCATGGGTCGCTGTGTATTTATAGATCTACAATATGGCCTAATGACACAGATTTAGGAACTAAAAAGATACTTTTCTCAAAATACAACTCAGAATTACAAATACTAGCATGAGAAGCTTGTCAGTTATTTGGCCATCGGGAGTAGAAAGTTGATTTAGAACGTAGAAGGCTGCTTAGAGTGCCCCGGTTGCTACACAATTTCTGAAAACATGACTACGTAGGAGTACACGGACTACTTTCTATCTTCCAGTATCGCTTACGCTGCAGTACTGGCGCGTTTTTTATATTAAAATGCCATAACACACATATCTGCATGAAAATGCATGCAAAATCTTACAAGAATATATTGAAGATATATTTCAACTGCCTGGAGTTGTTTCACGTGATTTGAAATAATATGTGCGGAGTTAAGGTTTTGTACTTAGTCTGCATCATAACTAGTCTCCTCTCACAAGGAATCAAACATGTAACTTATTTCTTGCAGCAGAATAGTTTCGTCACTGCATCACCACTTAGGCCAGGTCACATTTTTTGAAGGCTTTACATCAATGAAGCCAACTTGGCAAAGAGTGTATTGCAGTAAAGGTGAACATGCAAGAGCGATCGTAGCAAGGAGGGCACTGAACTTGATACTAATGTAACACTGACGCTCTAAAAAGCTACACGCACTAGTGTGACGTAATGTGTTACTTCGCACTATCATTCAGTACGAATCTTTCCGCAGTCAACATTTTTCACCCTGTTGATGAGGCACATAGAAATAAATATTCTGCTTCTGGTTATGGTTCGTGATGTTTAACGTTCCTAATCGACTCAGGCTATGAGGGACAGCGTAGTGAAGGGTTCCGGAAAATTTTCGACCGCCTGAGCTTCTTTTATGTGCACTGACATCGCACAATACATCGACCTCTAGCATTTCACCGCCATCGAAATGCGACCGCCGCAGCCAGGATCGAACCGGCGCCTTTCGTGTAAGCAGCCGAGCGCCTTAACCACTGAGCCACCGCGGCGACTGTGTTTCTGATTAATTATGATCAATTATCTTTTCATTCGTATACCAAAACCATATATATACTTAAATTTCAAATAGTTTATGTAGAGTAAAAGGTTGTTAACTTCAATAATTTACCTTACGTGCCGATTAGCACACTGTAAGGTGCACTGACATAAAGTTGAATTGGGTGCTTTCAGGATGTCTGTCAGCTTTCTTAGGAAGCAAAAAAGGAAGTAAGGAGTAGGAAGTAAAAAAGAAACAATGCAACTGCTGAGCGTTTAAGTGAACTATGAGCACATCGCTTAGTGCTGGGACAAATAAAGCATTCATGAATTAATTTTATTTAACTGGCAATGAAAAAAAATTAGATTTGAATCCATCTCTAGCATATCATTTATTTTTGCTCTTGGAACAGTGTTGCTGTGATTCCAAGCATGAACAGTGCTTATAAATGAATTACGAATGAACATAAAAAGGATGGACGAATTTTTATCCTGACTGTATATTGCTGCAGAACCGACACAAGAGCTAGCTGGTCTTCACCATCAGACTGGTCACATCCGGTACCAGGACTGTCGTCTCGCATTTATCTCTAATTTCAGGGCCTTGCAATGTGTCAGCTGTGACTTCTTAAAGCCAGCAAACTTCCAGATGTCTTTTCGCCTCTGACTGTCTCCATCCCGTGTTTTGCTGCTGTCTTTCTGGTTCTTACCCTGCTTTGAAATGTGGGTGCGCAGCTTATAAAGTTTTGTTCTTCTGTTGTCTCTTAACATTTTTGCTGTCATTTTTCTTTAATAGGGGACTGTGCTACACTTGAATTGGGGGTTAATGCAAGAGGTAACAAGAACACAGCACGGCACAGGTTAGAAATAAGTATTCTCTGGAACAAGCATACATGCGGGGAGCAATGTTACTTATTTCTGCATCAACTGAAAATAAGCACCAATTGCAAGCCATTGTTAAGAAAATGAATCATACCATTTTTAGAGAGTTAAAGCATATGACATCAATGTAATAAAATAATTTATTCCAGCGCGTGAATAGTACATCAGTTCCCTGCATCATCCAAACTGCAACGTCTCAACAGGGTACCGTATGTGGTAGTCAGCACAAGCGGTGTAACAATAATCAGGTACATGAAAGACACACAAATCATACCACAAACATGCAGATAGGCTTTCAGTGAACTTTTTCAGTATGCAGAGAAAATCCCAGTGATGTTCTGCATCCGCATTTGTGGATGCGACTTGAGCAGCATCACACCATTGTATATAGAATGGACTTCCTACAAACAGTCTAAATGAAATGTGCTGGAATTTGAAAAGTCATGTAAGAACATCAAGCCAGGCATGCATAATGAACACGGATAATCACTTTCAAAATTGATGCATTCATGTTGTACAGTAGCCATGGTATGGCTTCGGTAAGTGTGTCTTGGTTTGCGTGTTTTGCAAACGTTAACAAATAAGAATGCATAAAATGTGCACATTTTGTCACATAGCAACTTTGATATGGCAAAAAAAAACTCTGTCATTCAGACGTTTAACATTGTTCTGACCCTCAGTTTGCACATACAAGGTTGTAGCGTGGTATAGTGGCCCGGCCGCCAAAGACAACGACATACCCCAGCACACCTGCCAAGTGCGAGCAGATCCGAATTTTCCTGGCTGCACAGTGGAATGGCGGCGGCATGCTGTCGCGCTCCCATCTGAGTGAGCGGGTCTTGTCGGATATATTTTGTGCTGACCCGACAGCGACTTGTGTCCTTCGAGTAAACACTACAAGCACATGGCAGAAAACTTGAAAGGTGACGAGAAAAATGTCTGCAACGATCTTTACGCAAGAGGCTACTCAAAGCCATCATGAACTCACTGGAATGGCAGCTAATATGCTCTTTGCAATGAAAAGGGGCAGAACAAGAAACTCGTGAACACCTCATGTATCTAGCAGTGAGTCATTGGCCCACATATCATGGTCTTGGGATATTGAGGTACCAAACTTGTCTGTACAATAGCTGACGGCATGCCACCAACAGACACACATTCGGGCGTGATTTAGAGTGTCATGTGCACAGATTTTGTTCAAGTATACATTGGTGAAACGGGAAGAACAGTGCAGAGACTGATACACCACTGCTAAGGTGCTCTTGAGGAGTCGGCTCATAGGTGTAAATCGGACAGTTATTTATGAGTTAGTCTCAGTAGCACTCTTCTATCAGACTTACGTTGCCACGTCTACACAAACTGGTCCTCAAATGCGCTTGCTGAAAAACGCTGAAGCCAAAGGCCGTGATAGAGGTGGTAAAGCAATGCATATTAAAGAAGGAAAAGAATCCGCAGTGCTGGACATATCTGGAATCGCGGATTAATAGAACCACCAGTCACACCGCAGTCTCGGCAACGGCGCCTTTTTCCATGCTTGTGCCCGACGTCTATGACAGATGCTGAGCCATAAATGGCCACTCGTTCTCATCATGCACCACTTCACGTGAAAAAGGCTCCCTCGATTCATTAGCAGTGCGGGCGACGTCTTCTTCTGTCGACCTCAACCCACAGTACTTGAGCACGGCCCCTGAGTGGAAGCCGAAACATCTCAAGCTTCAAATTGATTCATTTACGACCGGTGTTCCGATTCTTTCGTATTCATGCGTATCCGAAAACTACCGGTTGCCATGAAACTCCCGACTTCCTGAGCTAGTGAGCATATCATTACATTTCTGGCGTACACGTATAACATTACTGCAACGCTTGATTTGCGCTCACTCTTTCATTTGACGCGCTCAACATCGCCAGACGCTGCCCGGTTTGCCGGAAGTGCATTACTTTCGTTCTTCACAAGCTGAGTTTTGGGTTTCTGCTAGGTTACCTTCAGGCATCCTCATAGCCTTGTTGCCAGACGAGCGCACCTGAGGTGGTCTCTGAGCTGCGACTTGCGACTTAAGCAAGCTGTTCTGCGTTCCGGCGATGACGCTCACATGTCCAAATTAAAGGGTTGTGCTTCATTGCCGACGCCTCTTGCGCTGACGAAATTCATACTCGAACGATTCGCTGTATGGGGCACAGCGGGCCTGCGTTGCACGACGTGCTTGGGCTTCGGTTCCATAATAATAGTTGCCAAGACTCAAAGCGTGAATTTTCCCCTTGATATCCCTGATTTGGCTGCGAAGATCGTCGCTGGTCTTAACTTCACCATGAGTCGAATGCGCCAGCACTGTTAGCTTCAATAGCTATTTTGAACGCCTCATACAAAAAGGTAGAAGAGAATCAAATTGCTGTGCTTCCGTCCTAAGATCGAGCGTTCATGATGGTCGAGATTTGGATTCGTTCGACTTTGAGCCTTTGTGTTTGGGTACGAGGCGACGAGGCTTTGCGAGCAAAAGGATCGCACTAATTCCATTCGTTCAGTTCGAAACTTTTAAGAAATTGTTTTATTTTAATAATTTATACACCTAATTTGTTAAAGTAGGCGCTACTTTTTATGCTTGATTTGGAAAAATTACCTTTTTTTAGAACTGCTAGTGTGAAACTTCGCTAAATTTGGCAGATTTTTTTTGTCGCCGCAGTTTTTCGTTTCTAAGATGGCTGCGTCACGGGTCGGACAATAACTTGGAGGTTTTGTTTCCACCCAGGTTATGGAATAGTTTTCTTTAAAATTAGTGTGGAAATATCTCTGCTGTATGCTCACGGTTTTCGCGGTATGCTCTCTTGTAGTGGTGGTGTTTTTCTCACGCCTGCTTTTTGAAGACTGCTTTTCCCGGGACAGGTTTAGCTTACCTTTCAGTCACCTCAAATACTTTCGTTCAATAGGGAATGCACGCTACAGATTATTGTGTACTTCTAAAGGCATTCAAATTTCACCGACGTGGCCCGCTGCTGGCGCTAGCCGGACGTTTATTTCTTCAGGTGTGTTGTGTTTGGCTGCACTAGTTTTACGAATCAAGCACTTCAAGCGCAGCTTACCACTAGCGCTTTCACCTTCGAGCATTTAAAATGATTCGAAATTACAATTTTACAAATGATTTCTTTCTTTTCTATGCCTACAGTTCCAGCCAGACAGTACAATAACTCATGCCGGTGTTCCGTCCAGGCGTAACACAAATCACTCTCGGTTACATCTGCACGGAACAATGACTGTTACTAAATTAAGTCCTCTATGACAACAAAAAACCTGCAAAGCAAAAACCGCTCAGCAGTAGATATTGGTGCATTTTGTGATGCCGCTCATTGGAACGGAACTCTACAGGTGTTATATTGTACCGTCTGGCTGGAATGTTAGGCATTCTGAAAAAAAAAAGTATAACTGCTCTCGGAATTATGTGCAGAAAGAACGGAAACTACCACTTGAGTGTGACAACAAACCAAGCTAAACGCAACCGCTTGAGGTGCAATAAGTATGAACACAAAACTTTGCAGCAACGTACATTGTATATCTTGTGATGCTAAGTTCTGGCGCTGGCCTGATCAAGACCTGAAAGGGAATTCAGCTCTGAGGATCAGTCCCAAGGGAAAAAGAGGGTCTGGTATGGCTGTAACTGCAGTGCCAGTAAATGCAGCCTTTGGACAGAACTTAAGGAGGCTATTCCGTCTATACGGAATGCTAGCCACGCTTCATTTTTTTTAATGTGGCGGCCTACATAAATGAAAAATAGTTATGTGAAGGTTGGCTATGCCATTTTTTTCCTTTTCAGCCCCAGAAGTAAACCAGTTCTCTGCTTTAGCAAAACAGAAAACTGGACGAGATGGAAGTTATTTAAGATAAGTAGGCGCAAACTCGATGACACCGGAAGACAAGACAGGACTTGCTTCGTTCTCACAACTGGTTTATTAGGAAAGTGAATGAAAACTTACAAAAGAAACACACTGCTCCTAGTATCAGTACAAGCTCACAAAATCATAAGTGTTAAAAATCTCTGGAGATAGTCTCTTTCTGTGGGAGCAAGAGTGACAGCTTGGTTGCATATTTTGTAACTGAGCCGATATAAATGTCCTCATTGTGCCCCTTGTGTGGTGTTATGAATGGCGAAACAAAATAACTGTTTTGACAAAGATGGGCCGGCAACGTTTGCATGTGCAAAGATTATTTTTGCGCTCTCCGATACATTTGGCCTATGAACGAATGTCTACACTTGACAGGAATCTTATACCTGACTAAGCTCAAGCTTTAGTGAGCTCAAGCTTACTAAAAAATGACACTCTGTTGTGTGTCTTGGTGAAACGTGAAGCAAGCAACACGGGGCTAGTCAAATGCAGACCACTCGGGCTTGCATGTGCTGAAATCCTCTCGCATACAGCTTCCCCGCAGCTCGATCATTGTCCTTCTAATGCTGAGAAATCCGTGCTATACCAGTGTTTGCCACTGAGTACTGGTTCCGAAAGTTATGCTGCTTTGTACAAAAAAAAAAAATTAAGCAGGTTACTATTCATCTTTTACAGAAACAAATAATTTGATTACTGTCACTTACAAAGAGCAGGAATTTGAAGAAATTGTAATTTTTTGCAAGTAATCAATTACTTGTAATGCATTATGTACAAGTCTGAAAGTCACACATTACTCCACGATGGTGTTAGTAGCTTCCGTATTAAGCTGTCTTTGCAACACCAATATTATGTTCCGACCGTTCCTTGCCACTTTTTCTACTCTGTGCTTGCCTTCACTGGCATGTATTCATTTTCAATGCTTGCTTGATTTATGTCACCAAGTGGAATCTTCCAATTCTCATCCTAATTATTAAATTCTTCCTCCTCCTCCATGGTTACAAATAAACTGAAAAGATCGTATTCTTAACAGCTTGAAACGCTAGCGACGTGGTCGTGGGTGATGGTAGAATTAATCAACAGAATTAAATGAGTTCCTGCGGTGATGCAGCAGTAAAGCTATACTGCCTCACAAACCAGGTTAAAGGCTTTATTTTTCATCAGAATAGGTGCATTTCTGATGCAGACTAAGTACAGAAACTCGTCAGAACATTTTAAAACACGTCAGACAACCTCGTTAGATTAAAATGATTCCAAGGAACTGCAATACACGCCTTATTGCCTGCACTGCATTGGCAATTTATTTCGATATGTCCTTCACGTAACACCCTGCACACATTTCATTGAACGACTTTGACAGCAATTTTCGTTGAAAAGACACATCAGTTCTGTAGCTGAAGTGTTCGTGATTGAAGCGGTTGAATAATTCAGCACAAATGGTTTCTGTTATATGCATATACAAGAAGGGTATATTTTTGTACCGTAGACAGTACGAAACGTATATGGCATCTTAAATTTGTTCTTTTGCTTCTCACAGGTTGCTGTGCAATAAAAAATGGCGATGTCGCCATCCCGGCGAGAACAATGTGACGAGCAGACGCAACGCGAAGTGCAAGGCCATGGTAGTTGTCAAGGCTTTAAAGGTGAACAAAAGCACCGAAAATAAAGACAGATCCCTTTGCTGAGTCTACTTCTCTGTGTGCAATCACAACCTAAGTCATCTAGCATGACCATGATTACTCAGTTGAAAACGCTGATGCGATACGCCTTTAGCACTGGAGCAGTAAAGGCACGCTTCGGCAAGTACTTAACTCAGGGCTTTCTGCGACCTGGAACCTTTGTACCTCCATGAAACCAGACTGTATGTTGAAGGGGACACTACAGGCTCAGCTTCTATTTATTTTTTTTAAACCCAATGAAGAGTACCATGTACTACATCTGTTCAGTGCAAGTACCGAAACACCTCAGCGCGTTTGTCAGCCTGCTGAAGAAGCTGCAAGACAAGTTTCTGGAATACTCAATTTGCAGTTTGAAAATCAGCTGGTTTCAACCTGGTCCCCACTCACGACCGGTAGCACCCACATAAGCCACATAACCTGGCATTGTTAGACCTGAGCAAAGCTCCATTTGTTAAGAATTAAGAATTAATTTGGAGTTATTTAGGGCTGTGACTGGGAAGCAGGTTTAGACAAAGCAACAAACTTGGAAGGCTGCCCAGAAGAGTAATAATTGTTTGTTGAAAAATCGAGATAAACTAAACAGCTTTGAAGTACCAGGAATAGAAAAAATACACGTTTTTGGAATGCGGAAGAATTTTGTATATGGTTAGCAAAGTAACATATGCCAGTTGCAATGATACTGCAGTCGTGAAGGTATCCACAAACCCTACTTAATGCGTAGCTTGTTGGGCCAGTTGTGCATGGTACGAGGTAGAAAAACCATCAGAAGAGGACACGTGCACAATAGAAGGAGTTCACACGGACGACGCTGGAGACACAACTGAAAATTTTTACTTGATCAAGGAATCGAGCAGAGGAGGGCGCACATGCGCATGAGCAGGGCACCCCGACAAAAGGAAGAAAACAAAAGCAAAATAAAGGCCAGTCATTAAAAATACTGCTATCTTGCACGTGAAGACTATGTCCCATTCAAGAATCGGTATTCTTTGGAAGAAAATTTAGCTGACGGATCGCTGACGCAATCAGTGCCTGACTTTTTTATTTTAAAAGATTCCTAAATTTCGCGTTCGATCTGCGGTTTACCTCGGCCAATCATTTTTATACTGCTGAACAGAAGTGTACACTTTTTACATTTGTTAAATGTTTTCGGAGATTGGCCGTATTATCCAGTTGCAGTGATGCGCGATGCTGTCTCTTCCGGTCATTAATGCATTGGCCAGTCTGGCCGATATTGGCCTCGCCACATGACAAAACTTCAAGCCGGTAACCGCTAAGCCATCAAAGGTAAAAAGCCGCGCTCTTCAGCTCTTGAAGAACCTGAATCTCGAAGGTATGATGAAAGAAGTGAGCAGGAAAGACTGATGTGCTGAAAGTGAATTGTTTGCCATAAAAACGCGCAAGACCGGCTGTCCCCTCACAGCCATTGCCACAGAAGGTGATACACGGCAAAAAACTGACGGCCAGTTCTTGAAAGATTCACTGGACCCCATGGCACCTGACGAACCCTTTTCTGTCCAGTCCTCAATGAGCCTAGTGGGGTTTATCTGCAGTACCCCAGTGGATGCCACTTATGCCATATTCATCCACGTCGGTGACTTGTTCTATTCGGTACCGCACAAGAAGTTACTTGGGACTGCGCGGGACCTCATCGAAAGCAGAGGTGCGATTCATTTTCACAACAGTACGTGCCTATCTGTCGACTCGTTTCTAGAACTTTTAACGTGTTATTTGTCATCTACTATTACAGAGCATGAGGATCGGAGATACATACAGAAGCAGGGTATGCCCATTTGCTCGACCACAGCTTCAGTGCTGTGCCAAATATTTTTATCTTGTTTTGACAATGTGTTACTTCAGAAGCTTAATACTGACACTCGGGTTGTTAAGGTTTTTCGATATGCTGATGAGTTGTTAATCCTTTTACAAATGACTACCTTTGACGGCGTCGATTTGGCAGCCAATGACATTTTTTCTACAGTTCATCACACTTTCACTGACCTGAGCTTCACTCATGAGGTGCCACTTCATGACAACATCCGGTTTTTAGACTTGCTTTTCACCTTTCCTGACGATGGCCCTGTTTGCTGGAAATACACTCTTTACGAAATTCTAGAGGCCTGTGTACTGTGCGATGTCAGTGCACGTTAAAGAACTCCAAGTGGTCGAAATTTCAGGAGACCTTCACTGCGGCGTCCCTCATAGCCTGAGTCGCTTTGGGACGTTAATCCCCTATACGTGGAGGTGGTGGAAATACACTCTTCGAACCAAGCAAGGCCTTTTATGCCACACCTCGTTGCACTCAAAACTAGTGAAACGAGGTACAGCCAATCTGTCATGGAAATTCCCTGCAAAAAAACAACCCCCAGGTTACACAGAACAGTATCTTTCAACAAGCTGGTCGTCTCCGGTCAGCCGGTTTTCACGAACAGATCGTTGTCTCAGTTGCTTAATCACTGTCACGTAAGCTTGGGTTACAGCACGCACCTCATAACGAAGAAGTGTCTAGTCAGAACTTGAGGCCTGTTGTTATTCTCTGAATGCATAAAGTAGCATGCCAGGTCAACAACCAGGCCGACGTCTCCTGTTTCATTAAAAAATCTCTCTCCTCCTCTACCTTGAAAAGTTTGAAAAGTTTGAAAAGTATTTATTTTGAAGTGTGTTTCATACACTTCAGGAAGGAGGCCAAAAGGCGTGGTGCCTGACGAGGGCCTTACTCCCTGGGGGTAAGCAAACTGCACTCGGCACATACACACACAAAATAAACAAATACAATAAATGTAGCGGTCGCCATTACACTTGCTGGCATGTTAAAAGAAAAACAAAGGAAAAACTGTACAACAATGTTAAGGTATCTTCGAAGTTGTTAAGATGCGTGCTGTTGGGTTACAGGGAATTATAAAAAGGGGAAAAAATATATAAAATCATGTTGACTGCTATCAATTTATAATATGTCACAGGATGTACCGGTTAGTCATGTAGTCAACAGTGCAATCACTTTTCTCTTGTATATTTTTTGAGTTCTGCATTGATGGAGGAGGTCATGAAAATTTCTGTTTTCATTCAAAAAGGTAGTCATCTGATATCTAATCGTTTGGAATCCGTAATTTGTTCTTGATTTTGGTGCTCTTATTGTCATGTGTCAAAGGGTATATGGGTTTTGCGGTAGTTCTGGTGTTGCACAAAAATTAGTTTCAAGATGAAATCTGTTATATGTTTTAAGTGCTAGCCGAAGAGTTTTTAATTGAAAAATTGTCAGTAACCCCAAGCTGTTCCACCACGAGTTAGTGCTATCCAAGTAGCCTAGATTAGCAATTGCTCGTATGGCCTTTTTCTGTAGTAAAAACAAAGCATTTAAATTAGTCTGTGTTGAGTCTCCCCATATCAGTAAACAATAGTGAAGATGTGAATGAATTAAACTGAAATAAAGTTGCTTTTTGAGCCATACTGGCAATAGAAGTCTAAATTTATTTAGAAGGCCGACTGATCGCGAATTTTTTTTCTTACTTGATTAATATGGTCAGTCCACAACAGGTGTTCATTAAATATAACTCTAAGGACTTTTATTGACTGTACTCGTTGTAAAACATTCGAATTGTATAATATGATTGGCTCATTATCTATGACTTTATTTTTAGCTCTGAATATTACATACTTCGTCTTCGTGATGTTTAGTTCTAACCTGCTGGCCCTCAACCATAATGTAAGGTTTTCTAACCAGAGATTAGCTCTACATTCTATTGCTTGTAAACTCGCGTCATGAAAGAAAATATTTGTGTTGTCAGCGTATAAAACTGTTTCGGAGGAAGGAAGAATATGAACAATGTCATTTATGTGAACTAGGAATAGAATAGGACCCAGTATTGAGCCCTGTGGCACACCAGTGCGTATAAGGCCGTGGCTTGAAGGTATGTCGTTAATCATTGTGAATTGTACTCTGGATCATAAGTAGCTCTGAATAAGATTAAGTGCGGAACCTCGTATCCCATAGAATTGTAATTTGCGCAGTAAAATTTTGTGACAGACCGAGTCGAAGGCTTTTCTAAAGTCTAAGAATAGTCCAAGTGTAAAAATTCTGTTTTCTATATTGTTAATTATTTTATCCTTTATGTGAAGTAAAGCTTTTTCCGTAGATTTCTCTTTCTGAAAGCCATATTGTTCTTTCGCAATAGCTCCGGTCTTAATGAAGTACGAAGTAAGGTGGGTATTGATGACTTGTTCAGCAATTTTTGAGGAAACCGGTAAAACGGATATTGGGCGATAATTGTTAGGATCATTATAGCTTCCTGTCTTATGTACCACACAAACTCTTGCTATCTTTAATTTATCTGGAAACCTGCCTTCTTTGAGCATTTGGTTGCATATATGGGACAACAAAGGTGCGATAATATCAGATACGGCTTTCACTACCTCACCCTTGATGTTATCAGCTCCAACGGAGCAGTTATTTTTTAGACGTATTATATACGAAGAGATTTCGGCTGTAGTTGTTGGGGAAAGAAATATCGAAGGCTTTGGTATGCCTTTAAAATATGACATTGGATCAGTGCATGTTGTTTGCGCAGACTGATTTTCACCAACCGTCAGGAAGTGTTCGTTAAACATGTCTGATAAGGGACGACCTCTGAGTGGAACGCCATCTACCACAATCTATACTGGAGTTGGCTCGGTTCGTTTTGATACTAAATTGTTGTATGACCTCTATATCTGATTAGGGGCAAGTTTATTAGCGAACGCTTTTGCGTAATATTCCTGTTTCGCGGTTTTTAGATCAGTGTTGAGCTTATTCCTTACAGCTTTATGCAAGTTTAATATATTGATGTCCTTGTGCTTCAAAAAATCAGCAAAGAGATTGTGTTTTTGCCTTATTCTTTTGTACAGCTCTTTCGTAACCCACGGTTTCTTAGACTTTTTGTACCTATAGCGGCGGACTAGAGGAAAGGCTTCATAATAGGCATCTTGAAATTTTTTTTCAAAGACATCGTAACAGCGACTAGGATCTTCATTAAAAATGAGTGACCAGTCCACCTCTGAAATCATGCGTCGAAAGCAATTTATAGTTTCGTCATTAACTTTCCGATAGAAAGTGTTAGCTGCGCTATTAGAAAAAGTTTTCCTCGAATGGGGCAAAAAGACAAAAAATGGAAGATGGTCGCTAACATCGCAGGCCATCACACCCGACTGTACATCATTTGGTAAGAAATCAGTGAAACATAAATCGAGAGCAGTTCTGGTACTTGTGGTAATTCTTGTTAGCAGGTTTATAACATTTGCACAGCTGTAGAAAGACATCATACCAATAAAACTCTTAGAAACTGTATTCTCAGTCGATATATCTATGTTAAAATCACCCAGCACGACAACAGATGGGCTATGTCCTGTAAACGAGTGAAGTACACTGTCAAGGTAGGAAAAAAAGCGTTCAACTTTACCAGACGGGGGTCTATAAACAAGAATTATAATAACACTACAAGATTCGGCAACAAGTACCTCAAAATCACAATCAACAACGGAAAACGACTCTAGAGAGGCGTGTGATACGCCATCACGAAAATACAGAGAGACACCGCCCCCTTTTTTGTTGTCTCTGAACAAAGACACATGAGAATAGTCTTCAAATTGAGCAACGTCAGAGGAATCAGTGAACCAGGTTTCTGTAAATGCTAGAACATCAAATTTATGGTGAAGTAAGTTCAGATAAGCGCCGACGGCATCTCCTTTGTTTCGAAGACATTGTGAGTTTAAACAAAACATAGAAAGAGGCTTATTTGAATGAGAAGGTAATCCCATTACTGTATCGTTAAATTCATGTATCGCGTAGTAACTGCGGTTTTGTGAAGATGCTTCGTAATCCATACTGCTAGAAAAGATTAAAAAAAGACTAAGTTGATGGACGCTCACGCCTCAGAATCATCACTTTCAGCCTGCTTAGTTTCCTTGATATTACACAGATCTGCCTCACACGAAATCCGCAGAATTGGTTCACCTGGGCCCTTGCGGACCATCACCTTTCCATTCTTTTGCCACGTGAAGCAGTAACCCATCTGCTGTGCCCTTGTGCGTGCCAGCCACAAAAGATGCTTGTTTCGACTGGTAAGGTTATCGTAGAAGCGGACTTCTGATTCACTGTCAACCAGTTGCTTATTCTTGCTCTTCCAGTTCTCTTTTGTTTTTCGAGAAACGAACCGCACTAGAATGGGAGCCTTTCGACCTTTTCTTGTGGAAAGACGGTGAATGCCATCAATGTCGCCTTCAGCAAGCGAACGAAGGCCAAGGGAAGCAGCCAACTCATTGATTTTAGGTAAAAGGTTTTCATTTTCTTCCCATTTGACCCCATGAATCTCGAGATTCTGCCGTCTACCATACTGTTCAAGTTCGTTAACTTGATCCTTTAAATCAGAAATCTCCTTCGCACTGACGGAGTCTTCCACTGCTGTAATACGCTCCTTAATGTCTGTTAGTTCACGGTCCTGCTTGGTTAGGCGCTGTAGCACTTCATCATACTTATCTGACATGTGTTGGACAGACACTTGTACATCAGTCACTATTTGCTTTAACTCGGGAAGTGCATTCATCGCCTCAACTAAAGGCATCAGAAGGCATAGCTTTTTTTGCATATCTGTCACGATGCCCATTAGTGCCTGTTGAGGGAGCTGCTGCTGTTCGTTATTTGAACAGCTATGCGTAGGGGAGGAGCCACGTGAGCGACATTGATCGCTGGACGGTCGAGAAGTGCGCTCTGACGCCACTACACATGTCCGACATTTCCACTGCGCAATGCTTCTATTGGCCTTTTTGCTTTTGTAGCTTCTGGCTGTTAGACCTGAACATGCTTTTCCAACATGGTAGTTGAATTCGCACGCTACACAGGTTACAATTGGGGCATCGGGTGGGATAACAGCATGGCAGGAAAGACAAGGGTCAGGCTCTTCTTGAGCCGTATGATTAGGCATGGCTATCACTAAGCAACAGCACCCGGCAGCAGCAGACAATGCAATAGAAAAAAAATAAAGGAAGCAAAGCCACCAACCTGCGAAGTGGAAGAAAAGCGTCAAGCGCCTTCCAAGACAAGCGTCGGCGATGTGCTACTGCTGCTACTGCCGAATGCAAATGCGGAGCAATGATTCCCAGTATCGCCGAAGAAACCTCGGTAGTTCGAACGTGGTTGCTGGGGCCAATGGGAGCAGGCTAGGTTTCCCGGATGATACGAGGAGATACGGTCCGCAATCTTCGAAACCGTGTGTCGTTGTCAGCAGGAAATTCTTCAGATGCAGCGCAGCCGCAGTGGAGCCATGCGCCAAAGGTTGAACTTGAACGGAGGCCCAGCCGTAAAACTGCGAAGTGGAAGAAAAGCGTCAAGCGCCTTCCAAGACAAGCGTCGGCGATGTGCTACTGCTGCTACTGCCGAATGTTATCAAAAAGGTGGCAATGAAATAACGATTGATGTAAAAACGATTGATCGAACGATGTAAAAACGATTGATCGAGGAAAAACCCAGATAGAACGCGAAATCTTGGAAGCTTTTAAAATCAAAATGTCCAGCACTGATTGCGTCGGCGATACGTCAGTCAAATTTTCTTGTAAAGAATATTCATTGATGAATGGGACATAGTCTCCACGTGCAAGATAGCAGTATTTTTAATGACTGACCTTGATTTTGCTTTTGTTTTCTTCCTTTTGTCGGCGTGTCCTGTTCATGCGCATGTGCGCCCTGCTCTGCTCGATTCTTTGATCAAGTAAAAATTTTCTGTTGTGTCTCCGGCGTCGTCCAAGTGAATTCGTTTTATTGTGTACGCGTTCTTCTCTGCTGGATTTTCTACCTGGTACCTAATAAATGTGAATCCCCTGGCACTTGCACTGAACGAGAGAAGAACTGGAAGAGACACAAATAGTCCTAGTGTCTCAAGGGTGACCTGCAATTACGTCTTTCTCTGAAATGTGAACCGCAGGCAAGAGAGGAGAAAATGTTCTATTGTTTCAACTTTCCCACATGAGTCACAAAGGTTTGTGATAGCGAACCCGCATTTGCATATGCGCAAACTTAGGTGAGGGATTCCGCATCGCAGAAGCGTAATTTACATGTCACACAGCCTTTATTTATATATGACAAAACATTCCAAGGGTATACTTTAAGTGCTGAAAACCCGCTGTACTGAGCAACGGAATCCCTGAAGCTGGCTGAGCTATGTTGGAAACGCAGGAAACGAAATCTCGACAAGAATGAGGCAAAGAACTGGATTGATTGAGGAGCCATACGACTACGCCGATCCCGGAGCTTCGAATGCGGAGCGAGTGGAAAGGGTAGTCCAACCGAGCCACCCCACGTTTGCTCTCTATCTGCGGGGAAATCGCTGCGGAGACTTAAACGAGCTAGCTGTGGAAGCGCGCCGGGTACAAGCCGAAATCTCGGCAGCCCGCGTTTACCAGCCCCACCACCTCCATCGGAACCACTGGAGCCCAGCTGCGTCTAGAACTGCAGCACGCGCCCACGAATCGAATCCGCTCGGACACCGGCTCGGTTCTCGGGAGAAGGCACGCTTTTGGAAGTCTCGGATCGCGCCTTGGATCCCTACTCATACGGCCTCAGGGAAACAGAGGTCACATGGCCCGGAGTCTGGTCATCCTCTCGCCAACCGCTCGGCAGAGATTCCCAAGCTCGGTCATACGATCGCGAAGGGGTTACGCCTCCAGTTGAACGGCGTCACCGAGTGAAAATGCCGTTTCGGAGCGCGCTCACGGATGGCCGTTCGCGAGAGCAGCCTCGTCCGTCCCTGTCCCATGCACGGAACTCTGTGCGCTGCTTCATCTGTGGCGCAGCAGGTCGCATTGCACGTGCGTGCCCTACCGGGCCCGGAAACGAGGTAGGCCGCCAGTAGTGGCGCCGGCGGCCGTGGCAGAACTGGGCGATGCAGCAGCAATCGCGGCCCCTTCGCTGCTCAGGGTCAGAACGCCGTGCAGTGCGAGTGCTCTGTTCAGAGAACTTGCAATCGCAGCATTTACGTTGAAAGCACTTCTCGACACTGGCGTGAGCACGTCGCTCATCGGAGACAAAGCCGTCTCCCATCTGGGACGGAACGGCATTCAGCTGCGGAAGCGCAACGTGCCCCTCCAACTCGCGCGCGGAGAGGCGTGCTCCGGCGGTGATGCGCGCCTTGTGTTGCGCTGGAAACAGCGTAGATGACGACATCGCTTCATTCACCTGCCTGGACTCACGGTCCCCGTCATTCTCGGACGAGATTTCTTGGCAAAATCAATTATCGTAGTGTGACATCAGCAACGGTGGCTGTATACCGAGAAAGCCCGTTCACGTCACTCAAGCCGTTCGCTACCGTGCGCGCCGCGACTGCTCGAATGTCAAAAGCCCAAGTGGAGAGGAGGATTGCCTCCCTAGAAAACAACGCTTCCCCCCCCCCCCCCCCCGCCAGCCGCTGGAGTCAGTAGCTGCGGCCTGTCCCCAGCCCCGTGACTTTTGCGCAGACAAGGACACGAAATTACACGGTCTCCTCGCAACCGCGGGCGACTAGACGAAGCGTGAGCGCGGCCGCATCTTCTCCTTGTTAAGCGGCTTAGAGGAGATATTTACGGACCGCACTGGCTGCACACAACTGGTGCCGCACCGCATCGAAACAGGGGACGCACAGCCTTGGAAATCCAATCCCAGACCTGTCAGCCCCGCCAAACGGCAGGCGATTGAGGCGGCGCTGCAAGTGCTGCTCGATGCGGGCATTATTCGCCGCTCAACGAGTCCCAGGGGGTTCCCAGTCGTACTCGTCCCCAAAAAGGACGGTAGCTCGCACTTGTGCGTGGACTACAGGCGATTGAATGCAGTCACACAGAAAGATGCGTACCCCTTCCCAAGCATTGACGATATCGTCTCAAACCTTGGCGGAGCGAGGTATTTGTCTACTCTGGGCGCTAGCAAAGGCTATCACCAAGAGATGCGATCAGGCGACGAGTGCAAAACGGCATTCACATGCCGCAGCGGTTTCTACGAATTCGTTAGGATGCCCTTCAGTTTGTCCGGAAGCCCGACCACCTTTCAGTGGCTGACTGACGGCGTGCTCGGCGACGCCAAATGGCATCACGCCGTCGCCTACCTAGACGACATCGTTATCTACTCCCGTACCTTTGTCCTGAGAAAGCTCAGATCAGCAGGCCTCACACTCAATCCCGCCAAGGCGCAGCGGTGCAGAGTGGAAGTCAGCCTACTCGGCTACCGCGTGCGGCGCGGACAGTTGTCCTCGGACCCGCGGAAGCTTCGCTCGATGCTGGAATTTCCAGCGCCGAACGACGTGAAGGCCGTGCGCCGCTTTCTCGGGACTGCTTACGCCGGCAAGCCCCCCGACAAAGTTCTTAAGGAATGAAGCCCGTGGGAATGGACAGACGAGTTTTCGACAGCTGATTCAGGCCATCGCCGACACCGCGTCACTGAAACTGCCAGACCTAATCAGGCCATTGGTGATCCAGACAGATGCCAGCGATTTCGGAGTGGGCGCAGTGTTACTCCAGGTGGAGGACGAACAACTCCGACCCGTGGCATTTGCCAGCCGTGCTCGGACGCCGGCCGATCGCAACTACTCAGTGACGGAGAAAGAATGCTGGGCAATCATCTGCGCGCTACGAAAATTAGAGATGTACAGGGGTAGTCAAAAAATCCCAGGCCGCTCCGAACGGCCGCGGAGCGGCTCCTCTCCGCTATTGGGGCGCTGTTATCGCACGCTTGTCTCGCCGCGCTTGTGTTTCCAGGGGCGCGATTACGGATCAGTCTCAAAAAACTGTCTCAATATTGAGACAGTGACGTCAAAATGACGACACCGAGAAATGCCGACCGCCGAATCGGCCAATGCGGAGCAAGGAGGCGGTGGGCTCCGCCCCGAAACCACTAATCGCACGACAAGGGACCGTAGACTAATGTTTTGCAGTAAAAACGCAGTGAATAAAAACGAGTAATGTTTTATTTTGCTAAGTAACTGTATTTCAAACCCAACAGCACCAAGCAAAAGAAGCAGTGTTTTCATTTTTGCAATTAAGTTTGCTGTTCAGTCACTTTTTTTGCCGCGAAGGTGTGCTGTCAGCGGTATAGCGTGAACATGTTAGTCTGAAAATGAACAAAAACGCAATGAAGAAAACAAGCAATGTTTTATTTTGGTAGTAAACTGTGTTGCAATTTCAACAACACGAGGGAAAATTAGAAGCATTCTCAGTTTTGCAATGAAATTTGCTGCAGGTTAACTGCTTTTGCCATGAGGGCGCGCTGGCAGTGGTATCGCGTGAACATGGCGGCGTGCAAGAAAACAGCTGATTCCACGGCTAGTTCCCGATTTTTTGCGTGTCGTCTAAAATCAAGGCACTTTGCGGATGTCTGAAGTGTGCAGAAAAATCTGATTGAAGGCAGTGAATGCTACGGGCCTGCGTAGATCAACTTACAAGGAGCGCTGGGCTTGAAAATCGACGAAGACAACATATTGTGGTAAGTGTGTATTTGCTTATTATCGATGACACCAATAGCCCATAGATGCTCTTCGGTTGACGTGTGGGATGTGTAGTTCCGTATTTTGTTTGCTAAATACAAGACGACGGGGAAGTGTGACATATGGGGCGAAATAAAGTTGTATGGCTGCGTGATCGTCAGTTCATCGTGTGTAGGCGTGTAAGTAAGGAACGATCAAGGACGAGAAAAACGATTAGGCGCACTCTACCAACCATCTTGCTCGTCCTTGCTGCTTCGTAACCTTGTATAAGTTGTTCCAATAGAGCGCACGTCTATGCTCTGCTGTGTGAACCCAAGTTATATATAGCGCATGTCCTTGTGAAGCCAAGCTGTACATTCCCCATTATTCCCTATTTCATTCCCTGACCAATACCTAGAAATGCTGGCGGAATTGGCATGACATACCGTTATCATTTGAAACGGCTATCCACCATCATGACGACAGCACGTGTGTCCAAAGAGCAGCTCGTCATGATGGTTGAATTTATGGAACAGCACCCGGCGCTCGCCCACGCTGCCTCACCCCTTTCCGGGGGCTTCACGGCGGCTCGCAGGCGCGAGCTGTGGCAGCAGCTTGCGGCCCTGCTGAACGCCGTGGGCCCCGCTGCCAAAACTGCGCTTCAATGGCGCCACACTTGGCAAGTGTGGTGCACCCGCTGCAAGAAGCAGGAGGCGCAGTTTTTGGCGGCGGGAAGGTGAGCGTGTCAACAACGGTCTGTCGAATGGCCCTTGAATATGTCTCTCCACACCCTGTCGCAGGGGCACTGGAGGCGGCAGGCTGCCGGGGCTGGCAGGCCGGGTGTCCAAGCTGCGGTCGCCGGGCCTCGTTCTAGGCGTCGCAGCTCCAATGTTCTCTTCGTCCAGCCAGGTATGTTGTAAGCCGCGGTGACGTTAGTAATAATGAGAGGGGAATGATAGGGGAGGCTAATGAAGAATAATGAATGTCAACCTCGGGGCCATGTACTGTGAGCAATGCACACACATAATGAACTTCGAGACACTCGTGCATGAACGTGGGGCGCTGTGCCTCTTGCAGAACCAGCCCCGTGTGTCCGTGGGGGAGATGCCAGGGACGAGCGGCCTGCAGCAGGCAGAGGCGCGCTCTCCATCTGGTAAGTGAAAATTTCGTCATTTGATATGTACACCTAACAACTTGTGCACATTGTTGACTTCGTTGTGGTTTTTCTTTTAGTTAGGGAGGGATGCGAATGCTGAGCTAAGAAATGCAACCTCGAGTTATGTACCTTGTACTACATTGCCGTCTCGGTACTGCTATGTTTCTTCTTGTGTCTCAGTACCTAGTAACCGTGTGTTTTGCACCAATGCACGCTCTGCTGAAACTGTCCACTAAGCAGTGCTGTCTTGTGGAATGAATTCACATAGATGGCACCCCCCCGGAAGAAGAGCTGGAGGAGCTGGACGAGGAGGACGAGGGCGCACCTTGTGACACAGCCTGTGAGTTGGTGTCCCAATATCATGCTGCACATTATCCATTTCGCAAGCTACCTAACAATAATACCATTCGCAGGAGCAGACTATCAGTATCACTTTACAATACGCACACAAGTTTGGTTTGGTTTATGGGGCTTTAACGTTCCAAAGCAACTCCAGCTATGACAAACGCCGTAGTGAAGGGCTCCAGGAATTTGGACCGCCTGGGGTTCTTTACTGTGCACTGACATCCCACAGTACACGGGCCTCTAGAATTTCGCCTCCATCGAAATTCGACCGCCGCGTGTTTCGGGCCAGCAGCCGAGCGCCATAACCACTCAGCCACCGTGGCAGCCACCCACAGAAGTGTCTTTCATATGCACCACTGGTACCTTGTGCACGCTTTTTCCCTCTTACAGCGGAAACTGTGGTGTCTGCGATGGTTACACAAATGTGCACATTGAAACAATGCTGTTTTTGTCATACTGCTGATTATGAATGCTTTTATGTACTGCTCCCCGGTATGCATGTCAACAGCCCTCTGAGATATTGCACCAAACAGTCAAGTTATTGTACATCGTGCGCCACTATATGACAAGTGTACATTCAGTCACTTTCTCCTTTTGACAGCTACACAGGAGCGGCGAGATGTGGCGGCGGGGCGTCCAAGGCAGCAGCAGCGGAGCACGCGGGCGGAGGAGGTCCGCCAGCTGCTGACAGAGACGCGGCCGACCAATGACCTCCACGAAGCCCGTGCTGCTGAGGACGCCACGTTTCATGTGCGCCTCCTAGAGGTATGTGCACACAACACTCACCACATTTAGTGAAGGAGAAGCATCTGCATGCAACATGTTGTATCTACATTCACAGTTCGAAACCAATGCGTGACCTGTAGAGACATTTCACTAGTTCATATTTATGTCCAACGAGCCCTACATGTCTGTGAAGTGTACAAATGAAGCTCCTTTCATGTGCAGGAACAGCGGCGAACAACAACAGCAGTGCACAGCCTGACGGCGGCAGTGACACAGTTGACTGCCGCCGTCACAGAAACCGGGGCGCACATGCTGCACACTGCTGAGGCGGCAAGGGCCGATACGATGCGCCTCACCGAGCAAGTGGTACTTGCGGTGGCCCTGATTGTGCGTGTTTTGAACAATCAGGTACAGCCACCGCAGTAACTTGTTCGGTGGGGCTTTTTTTTCCCTTTTTTACCTGTTTTTTTTTGCGTTCTGCAAGGTACACAGCATTTTTTTATTTCCCTGCCGGGTGCAGGTGTTATGTATATATTTATTTTCCTCCTGCAAGGTGCAGAACATTTTTTTATTTCCCTGCCAGGTGCAGGTGTTATGTATATATTTATTTTCCTTCTGCAAGGTGCAGAACATTTTTTTATTTCCCTGCCAGGTGCAGGTGTTATGTATATATTTATTTTCCTTCTGCAAGGTGCAGAACATTTTTTTATTTCCCTGCCAGGTGCAGGTGTTATGTATATATTTATTTTCCTTCTGCAAGGTGCAGAACATTTTTTTATTTCCCTGCCAGGTGCAGGTGTTATGTATATATTTATTTTCCTTCTGCAAGGTGCAGAACATTTTTTTATTTCCCTGCCAGGTGCAGGTGTTATGTATATATTTATTTTCCTTCTGCAAGGTGCAGAACATTTTTTATTTCCCTGCCAGGTGCATGGGACTTGTGTATGAATGTTTTTTTTTCCTTTTGTAATTTTTAACTTGTGTGCAGTGTACAGGGTGTACAGTATTCGTTGTTCACTTTGGTTTCGTGTTTCAATGTGGAAGCATTGCTAGTCCCATTACGAGAAAACTTCACGGCATGTATGAGCACTCGCAGATGGTACAGAAAATCCCAGTCATGTCAGGATAATTTTGCCGTCATCACGTGATCGCATGGCGCACACGGCAAGCCGAGGGCCGCCTTTCCCGACGGTCATATACATGACATTCGCGTTATACACCCCCCACTGACTGAGTTCAATATGGCAAAACTTTTCCCTGCTACATTTGTGTCAAAATTGCAACTAACCATTTCTCGTGCAGTGTTCCAGGTGGTGTCATACGCACGTGCTTTCACATTCCTGCACATAACCAGTCTGAAGTGTGTGTGCAAATTTTTTGTGATGGTACCTTCCAACATCGTGCAAGACACACACAAGGTGTGTGATATGTACTGTTTACTTTGATTTCGTTTTCACCTGTTACCTTTTTACGTTCTGCAAGACACACAACGTATGCTATATCTAGTCAGTGTTTGGTTTTCCATATGTTCATTAATCTTCCTCCTTTGCACATTCACGATTGTGTACTTTAACGACGCGTTGTGGTACACGTGCTTATAGGAACAATGTTGTAGAGGGCTCCAGGTTAATTTACACCACGGGGTTCTTGAACGTGTGTACACATTGCATAGCGCACGCACACTGTCCGTCGCAATGTGACCGCCACGGCTGACAGTTAACCTGCTCCACATCGGTAGCAGAATACTTCAAACAAACAGTGGGGTGCCACGACGTGGCCTACCATGACTTGTTTCAAAATATTGGAAGGTATATATAGGAACTGTACAGCTACCGTAGTCCTCTATAAAGTCAGCATTCAAACTGCAATAAGGAAGGACGTCGGGCAAGGAGACACGATTTCGCCAATACTATTCACCGCCTGTTTACAGGAGGTATTCCGAGGCATGAAATGTGAGCAGTTGGGAATAAGAGTAAATGGAGAGTACCTAAATAATCTGCGATTCGCTGATGACATTGTCTTGCCGAGTCGCTCAGGTGATGAACGAGTTAGGCAGAGCAGAACGGTAGGTCTAAAAATTAACATCCAGCAAGCCAAAGTAATGTTCTACAGTCTAGCAAGGGAACAGCAGTTCACAGTTGGCAATGACAGCTCATCGTGAGATGGAAAAAAAACTAGACGGATAAGAATGGGGTGGAGCAGATATGGCCAGTCCTCTCAGATCATGAATGGCAGTTTACCAATATCCCTAGGACAGGGCATGTAATTGCAAGGCAAGATAACCGCTGCTCCTTCAGGGTTACGGAGTGTATTCCAAGAGAAGGAAAGCCCAGCAAGGGGGCGGAACTAAGTTAGGTGGGCGGATGAGAGAAGTTTGCGGGTACAGTGGACGCAGCTGGCAAAGGACAGGGTTAATTAGGGAGACATGGAAGACGCCTTTGCCCTGTAATGACCGTAGTGAGGCTGATGATGAATGAGAATTTTGTCATGTTACAGTCATTATGACAGCACAACTTGCCATATTCATGATGCATTCCGTTGTGTGTCAATCTTCTTGGAACTGCTATGCTTTGCCATTGAGCAGAAATTCATAACACGTTGTCGTTTTGATATTCATGCATTTTGTGGGTGACACACTTTCTCTAGTCAGGCGAAATGTATTACACACGTACAGCGCATTGCTTTACATGTGTACCACGGTTTAATATGGGCTGAAGTGTGTTTTATGTTCACATAACTCACGTAGAAGCTGTGGTAACACGTAGGCCGCTAGTCTTGTCATGTTTATCATGTTTGTATGTTGCAATTTGTGCACCACACGTGAAGATGTTACTTGTTCATGGTATTGCAAGCAGTGCATTTTGCACCTATCTGTTCAAATAAAAACACCTGTGATAAATGCTGGTAAAAAAAATAAAAGTGCATGCTGAAAGGAACTCTGAAATGATTTCGATGGACATATTGTAGTGCAAGAGAGGTCAAGTGCTCTTTGTTGGTATTTCAGTTAAATTTTAAAGGTGTGTTTGCACCCTGTAATTTAGGAATAAATAAAAAAGTCCTCCTCGCAGTAGCCCATAACCAAAGGGGACAACACACCTCACTGCGCGTCCCCTAACTTGATGACGCTAGTAGGCAGACTGGGTAAGCTTGAAGGATGGCCCTTCTGCCCACTGATGTCATCACGGTAGGGGATGCGCTATGAGGTGTGTTGTCCTCTTCGGTTGTGTCTTTTTTATTTATTCCTAAATTACAGGGTGCAAGCACACCTTTTAAATTTAACTGAAATACCAACAATGAGCACTTGATGTCTCTTGTACTACAATATGTCCATCGCAATCATGTCAGGCCTTGAAAGCATATCGAGCAAAAAGATTGCTTCAATGGGACTTCCTCATTTCACCCACTTAAACACACACACACACACACACACACACACACACACACACACACACACACACACACACACACACACACACACACACACACACACACACACACACACACACACACACACACACACACACACACACACACACACACACACACACACACACACACACACACACACACACACACACACACACACACACACACACACACACACACACACACACACACACACACACACACACACACACACACACACACACACACACACACACACACACACACACACACACACACACACACACACACACACACACACACACACACACACACACACACACACACACACACACACACACACACACACACACACACACACACACACACACACACACACACACACACACACACACACACACACACACACACACACACACACACACACACACACACACACACACACACACACACACACACACACACACACACACACACACACACACACACACACACACACACACACACACACACACACACACACACACACACACACACACACACACACACACACACACACACACACACACACACACACACACACACACACACACACACACACACACACACACACACACACACACACACACACACACACACACACACACACACACACACACACACACACACACACACACACACACACACACACACACACACGGCGTAGGAGGATGCACGAAGACGGTTTTGGCTTGCCAGACGAGCTGTTTCGTCGCCAATTTCGACTCAGGAAGGAGACTGCACAGTGGCTGTGCGCCCAACTCGCCAATGAACAGGGAGGTGCGCAGGCGAGTGCGCTGTCAGTGCAGCAACAGGTGTTGTGCACGCTGCGCTTCTTCGGCACCGGCAGCTTGTAGGCACACACACGAAACAAAGAAATAAAAGTCGGCACTTTGCGGGCTGCGGCTAGGGGCACGACGCACAGTTGCTCACACACAAACGTACACTGACACGAGGGGATGACGCTGCCAACAGTAACCGTGGCTGCTGTGTTGCACAAATGAACACCTTGGACAGCTACCCTGCGAGGTGGTGTCGATGGGCTCAGTGCTGGCGACGCTGGAGTTGCCGCCGCAACTGACGACGCACCGTGCGCAGGTATGCCAGCCTCTGGAGACGGGTTCTCCGAAAATGCTCGACAATACCGTCGCGCACGGCTCTCCCCCGCAGGTAGGTAAGGCGGCTTGCAGCGCCTTGCGTGTGGACTGCAGCCGGAGGTGGCTCGTCGTCGTCCGGGTCAGCGGCATCTACGTCCCCTTCTTCTGGCAAGGGGTCATTAAACACAGGTTGTGGAGCGCAGCACATGCGCCGATTATGAGGGCCGCTCGCTCCGGCTCGTATTGGAGCGTCCGGTACCTTTGCAGGCACCGGAAGCGGCTCTTCAACACGCCTATGGCACGCTCCACAACGCATCGCATGGAGCCATGCGCTGAGTTGAACAACCCCTCTGGAGACGCCACACTGGGATGCCCTGGCACAGGTGTCAAAAGCCAGGGCTCCAAAGGGTAGCCACTGTCCCCTGCATAACAGAAATGGTGTGCAGTTAAGCGTAGCCTCTGTCGTCCTCAATCTCATCACTCTTGATACAATGGCAGCAGATTCATAGCAATGTCCAAAAAAAAAGCGAAGACGACCGGTCCACAAGAGGCACAAATACGCACACACAAAGCGTACAACTTGCGACTGACTATTTTGTGGAAACAGGGACACTTATAAAGGATCAGGAAACAAGGTACACAGGCAAAGACACCGTGTGCAGTGCGAATACATTATCGACAGGGCCATGTGTGATCAGTGGGAATGGAAAGCCCCAATGTACCCTTGTAAGATTTCGATGTTTCTTTGCTAGACATAATTCAGACGAACCGACACAGTTGTCACCCCTTTTGGAGGTGAAGTAAGCCTCGATAACCTCTTTCGGTTTTCATTTTTGCCTCACCACGGAATTTGTAACCGCGGTGGGGGTTGTGACATTCCGTGTGTGCTACGAGGATCCACGTTCGACGGCGCGGCGTAGACGGAGACCCGTGACAGCGGCATCATCAATTACCCAGCCATGCTCTTTGAGTGACGACCAGAAAAACCGGACCCGCCGCCGCCCCGGGGAAACAGGCTTTATCCTCCCCAATTTCCGGTTACATTCCAGGACAAGGGAGCTGTCAGCGGGCCAGAGCGCGCCGTACCACAGCCGACGCTATGCGATACCGCGAAGACGACATTCTTTCCCTCCGCCCCCTTTGTCGTGGGCTATCGCCGGGAAAGCACCCACAGCTTCCCAGAAGGGCCGCGACGGACACCTGTCATGGCGGACAGGCAGTACTCGCCAAGAATGTGGAAAGACAGGCGCTAGTGAATTAGCTCCGAAGAGAGAGCCTGTGTATACTCTCACTTGAGAGAGAGTGGTGGCGTTTTTGTTGTTTATTTAGTTTGTATTGTTAACAGACTCTGGGTTCGAGGCTAAGCCCAACCCAAAGGGGTGGTCCCCATCTCGCATGTTATTTTGGATTGGAGAATTGATGCTTTGGGCGGGCCACTGGAAATGACCGCCCTTAGTCCTTTGTTAATCAAGTGCTTAAAAGCACATGTAAACGGATGCAGTCCAGTCTGAGCTGGGGCTCCATGCTTAGCATGTAATGTGATGCTACTTAGGCACTAACCTGCCCGGTCGATGAGTAAAGTAGTGCAAAGTTTGTTCTTTTGAAAATTCAGTTCTGCTTTTTTCCAGTTTAACTCTCTGTATATGTATGTTGTAAAATTATGCTCTGCTGTCATCATCTACAAGCTCGCCTCCTGTTCATCTTCCAAGCCGAACGACACTAGAGGAAGGGTTTGTGAACCATCCTCGAAGAAACGGACGACTATTGAAATTCTACTGCAAGAACGCTCAGGACGACATCGTTCGCGAAGAGGGCCTTCAGCGCCGAAGCCCGACGGCGTGCAGCTTCTGCCAGCAACCGCTCGAGCCCAACTCCGGAGCCACTCCATCGCCCCCATGAAGTCGTCGGCACGTAAGCTCGGACGCCCCAGCCTCTGATGTATAATCTTACTCATGTGTAATTATTGAATATACCTGTTTGTTTAAACTGAGCCATACGGTGTCTCTTTGCCTCTCCGTCCCGTGTGGACCTGCGCATTATGGGGGTCATCACACTGGTGCCAGAAGTGGGGTCTCAAAAGCAAATGTCCTCTGAATGCTGTGACATTCATGACTTCAAAATTGTAATCAAAAGGGAATCACGGGACTGATTGTGGTACTTTTACCCCCATTTGAGAGGCTTGAGGCACTGGAGGGCTTAAAAAAAATGACTGTATCTGAGGGAGCTCCCACTCCACAGCCGTCGCTCGGAGCAAGCATGCTGGCATTAGGAAGCGTCATTCCGACGTTTACGGGAGATAAGACAGGGGTTCCAATCTGCGATTTCTTTTCCATGCTAGAAGAGATTGGGAAAATGGGGGGATGGTCCGATGCTCAAATGCTGGGAATGGCGAGGTGTAAGATGGCAGGAGCTGCTCATGATTTTGCATGGCGAGACGAAAAAGTAAAATCCACAAAATCATTTGCGGAATTTAAGAAGCTCGCGTTTGAGCATTTTGACACTGAACCACGTCACGTGCGAGTACAGAGGTTCCGTGACGCCGGACAGATGGTAGGGGAGGACGTGCGAACGTTTGCGTCGCGGCTTCAGCGCTTAGCGCGCGATACGTTAAGCAGGGAGGAGGAAGGAGACCAGCTTAAGAAGAAATACGCGGAGGATATACTTAAAGAGGAAATGACCGCTTTGTTCGTGGCTGGTCTGCAAGACCCCGTGCGCCGGTTCGTGCTCTCGCGCAAGCCGAGCAATTTCGACCAAGCCGTGGAGGCCGCATTGAATGAGGAACAAAATGAGGCGTTAACGACAGCCGCAGCGAGAGTACGCGTCATAGAGAGAGCGGTGCTCAACCCTGAGGTTGCTCTCTTGACAGAGCGGTTAGATCGCTTAGAACAGCTGCTATCTCAGCAGGTAGAATGCCAGGTTGAAGCGCGCGCTCAACAGCGCCCATTCGCTGGAAACCGGAGACCGCCACAAAGCTACAGGCGCGGTATGCGAGATTTTGAAGAAATCGTATGCTTCGCTTGCCAGGGTCGCGGACACATCGCCAGGTTCTGCCAAAACGTGCGCCGTGGGGAGCCACAAAGAGAAGCAGGCGAGACACGCCCTAAGCAAGCCTACAGCGGGGCTCCAGATACCGAGTCAAAAAACTAGTTAGTCCTCCCCAGCCTGAGGAGCGTGGGGAGGGAGCAGTAGATGATGAGGTGGTGGTGGTTTGTGTGGCCGACGAGGCATGCCCTGTTGTGCGTTGCAAGTTAAATGGTTGTTGTATGGAATTGTTGATAGATACGGGGTCAAAGGTGACATTGCTTAAGGAGAGCAGTTTTAACACGCTTCGAAGGAAGGGGGGACCGCGAGGTGTTGGAAGCGTCTGGTGGTATGGCAACCAAATTTGTAGGCATAACGGGGGATCCTCTTGGCATAAGTGGACTCTACCGGTTACACTTCTCTCTCGGCGGAATTGCATTGGAGCACCCCTGCTACGTATGCCCGGACACGGTGTCTCTGCCAAACGGAGTGTCAGGTATATTAGGGCAGGATTTTTTGAGAAAAGGGAAGGTAGTAGTCTCATTCTCTGAGGAAGAGGTTAATGCGGGCGGCTCAAAAGTTCCGTTTTTGAACAGGAGAGGGGCTGAGATTCGCATTACCGATATTGACACCCGTCAAACAGTGGGATCATTGGAGAAGGTATATTCGCGGGTTGCCGTCCGGCTGGTCGAGGAGGCGGTCGTCCTTCCTTGGTCGGAGCACATTTTGTACGCGTTTGTGCCTTCAGATGTAGAGAGCGGCGCCGTGGGAGTGCTTGAGCCGGTCGACTCTCTCAGCAATGGCCTGAAGGCAGCCGCGTGCCTCGTGACAGTTAATGACGCCCACAGAGTGCCCCTACGGGTGGTTAACTGTAGCCAGCAGCCACTGAGCCTTCCCAAGAACAAAACATTGGCTTTCTTCACTTCTGCGATAGAGCAACGTGAGCCCACCGATACGGTACTCGCAACTGTAGAGCATGCTAGTCCTTCGGCTGCTCCAAAGGTGTCGTTCGATCTTTCTCACGTAAAATCCAGGGAGAGGGAGGCTCTGGCTGGTTTGCTGAACGACTACTCGGAGGTATTCGCCGCGTCCAACCTGGATTTGGGCTGCTGTGGCGTTATAAAGCACAGGATAGAAACCGGCACTTCATCGCCCGTTTACCAGCGTGCGTACAGGATTCCTTACTCCCAACGTGAGGAGATGGAGCGGCAGGTGCAGGACCTGATTGATCGCGGCATTGTCGAACACTCAAAGTCACCCTGGGGAGCACCAGCACTATTGGTGGAAAAGCCAGATGGCTCGTATCGATTGGTAGTGGACTACCGCAAACTAAATGCCGTAACTCGCATCGATCCATACCCCATCCCCAATATACAGGAGACGCTTTCTCAGCTGGGCTCTGCCAGGTACTTCACGGTAGTGGACATGGCGGCGGGATTCTGGCAGATAGCAATGGATCCGGACGACATTCAACACGCCCTCAGGGCACTATGAATGGAAAAGAATGCCGATGGGTCTGGCCAACAGCCCTGCTGTCTGGCAGAGAACCGCTGATGTTATCCTGGCAGGTCTTCTGGGGAGGCTGTGCTTCGTGTATATGGATGACATTATCATATACAGTGACAGTTTTGAGAACCATTTGCGCAATATTGAGCAGGTTTTAGTGCGACTAAGAGGAGCGGGTCTCAAGCTGAAGCCCTCTAAGTGCCAATTCCTCAAAAACGAGGTGAAGTACCTCGGGCACGTTGTTTCAGCTGACGGCGTGCGACCGGACCCTGAGAAACTAAGGTGTGTCTCGGATTTTCCATCCCCGACTAGCGTCCGCCAGGTCCGGCAGTTTCTCGGCCTGATCGGTTACTACCGAAGGCACATAGAGGAGTTCGCCAAGCTCGCTAAGCCGCTCACCGCCTTAACAGCCAAAAATGTCGCCTTTCGCTGGGACGAAAACGCGGAGAATGCTTTTGGGGCCCTGAAAAGGAAGCTAATGAGTGCACCGCTGTTGCGCCACCCGGATTTTAGTTTGCCCTTCGTTATGGCCACAGATGCGTCAAAGTTCGCAGTTGGTGCCGTGCTATCTCAGGTTATCGAGGGCAAAGAACATCCCGTTGCTTTTGCTAGCCGACAGCTGAGCCCCACAGAGCAAAAGTACGGAGCTACGGAAAGGGAGTGCCTCGCCGTTGTCTGGGCAGTAAAGCACTTCAGATGCTACCTTTACGGCCGCAAATTCAAGCTAGTCACAGACTGCCATCCTCTGAAATGGGTGATGAGTGTCAGGGACCCTAGCTCGCGACTCGCTAGATGGAATCTACACCTGCAGGAATACTGCTTTGAAGTTGAGCACAAGTCAGGAAAGACGCATCTGAATGCTGATGCACTCAGCCGCACAGCTGCCGTGGCAGCTATAGATGAGTTTGTCCCCGTAGTCGACCCCGCCGAATTACGCACAGAGCAGTGCAAAGATCCGGACCTGAAGCGAATAATCGAAAGCTTAGAGGACGCACCGTCTCACCCCGAACAGCTAGGTTATTTCATTGGCAAAGACGGCACCCTGTGTCGGCGCACGAGGCCAACCAGGAAAGGGAGACCAGAGAAAACCGCTTGGGAGAGAGTCGTCATACCTCGGTCGTGGACAGAAAGGGTTCTTCGCGCGTTTCACGATGCGCCATGCGCCGGTCATTTTGGCGTAGCGAAGACACGCAGGCGTGTGGAGCGTTTGTACTTTTGGAGTGGCATGCGACAGGATGTTAGAGACTACTGTGCGAAGTGTCATTCCTGTCTCGAAAGAAAAACACCCAAGGGACGAAGACCAGCTCCAATTCAGCCGTTCCCTGAGGTTTCGGCTCCCTTCGAGCGGACAGGTATGGACATAATGGGCCCATTGCCCACGACCACTTCCGGAAACAAGTACATTTTAGTATTTGTCGATCACCTTTCAAAATACGCGGAAGCGGTAGCACTCCCAGATCAGAAGGCAGACACAGTTGCAAGAGCATTTGTCGAACAGATCGTGCTCCGACATGGACCCCCGAGGCAACTCTTGACAGATCGGGGAACGAACTTCGTGTCGCAGCTAATGAGGAGAGTTTGCGAGCTGCTTAAGATCGCTAAGAAGCAGACAACACCGTACCATCCGGCTTGCAACGGCGCGGTGGAGCGACTGAACCAAACCGTGGCCGGGTTCCTGTCGCATTTTGTTTCGCGCGACCAGCGGGACTGGGACTTGTGGCTCCCGTATGCAATGTTTGCCTACAATTCCGCAGCACACGAGAGCACGGGCGAATCGCCATTCTTTCTTCTCTACGGCCGAGACCCGGACCAGCCTAGTGAAGTGCCAGAGGGCCCCCGTCGTGTCCCATACGCTTCACTGGACGACTATAAGGTGGAGCTAGAATCGCGCTTGCAAGTGGCGAGGGACATCGCAAAGGAGGCCTTAAAGAAAGCGGCAAAGCGCAGGAAGGAGGTGCACGATCGCAGTGCTAGAGACGCGCCGTTTAATGTGGGGGACAGCGTGTACATTGAAAACTGCCAAAGGCAGATTGGGCTAGCTCGTAAGTTCCAGACGAAGTGGAGAGGACCGTGCGAGGTTGTCGAGAAGCTTTCTCCGGTAAACTTCAGAGTCCGAGACGTGAACCGGCGCTTGATAAGGATACACGCAAATCGCCTCAAGTCGGCACCGGTTCAGTATTCACGAAATGAGGAAAGGGAAAGCGCGGATTTTGATGGGGACAGAAGTGAAGCGGAGCGCGCAGATAGTTCGCAAAAAACGCCCTCTCCTGCATTTGTTCGGCAGGCGCCAGAGGTGACGGCCAGAATGCCACCGGATTTACTTCATGCATTGCTAGAAGAAGAAGCGCGCGAGGTTGCCGCGCAGATAACGCCAGGAGAGGCTCCTGCCACGAGCCCTCGCGAGTCCCAAAGCAGACAAAGGGGCACAGACTTACTTAGTATGACTCATGAAGGCCGATATCCGCTGCGAAATCGGAAAGCTAAGTCGGACTAATGGCGTAAACAGAGCGGAGTTTTGAACTGGTTAGAATTGTGTAATGCCGCAGCTCATAACATTGCTATGTGCTTATGTGTTAAGTTATCGGAGTTGGTAGTTAAACCTTTCTGTCATTAAGTAACACCTTCGCAGGAGAGCATGCGGAGCGCATGCAGAACCTGCCCTACTTCCTTTCGTTATCTATATTTTTGTCTGTGCCGTGATCGTGCTAGAAGTGGGAGCTCCTTTGTAACTGTGGTAAATTTATTTCGTCCAGTTTGGACTAGAAAGGAGAGGCTTGGGTGCTGAGTTTCATGTTTATCTGTAAAAGAAGATCAGTGCTGCCCCTGGAGACGCCAGTATTAACAGCGGAGGCATATGGTGTTGTGCAGTGGTGTTGAGTGCAGCGAAAAGTGTTTTGTCGGACGCACTGTGCGAGGCGATTCAGAAAGACAAGGGGAGCTGCGTGGACTCAAATGTTCGGAGAACATTCTTCTGGAGGGTGAGCGAGTGTGACATTCCGTGTGTGCTACGAGGATCCACGTTCGACGGCGCGGCGTAGACGGAGACCCGTGACAGCGGCATCATCAATTACCCAGCCATGCTCTTTGAGTGACGACCAGAAAAACCGGACCCGCCGCCGCCCCGGGGAAACAGGTTTTATCCTCCCCAATTTCCGGTTACATTCCAGGACAAGGGAGCTGTCAGCGGGCCAGAGCGCGCCGTACCACAGCCGACGCTATGCGATACCGCGAAGACGACATTCTTTCCCTCCCCCCCTTTGTCGTGGGCTATCGCCGGGAAGGCACCCACAGCTTCCCAGAAGGGCCGCGACGGACACCTGTCATGGCGGACAGGCAGTACTCGCCAAGAATGTGGAAAGACAGGCGCTAGTGAATTAGCTCCGAAGAGAGAGCCTGTGTATACTCTCACTTGAGAGAGAGTGGTGGCGTTTTTGTTGTTTATTTAGTTTGTATTGTTAACAGACTCTGGGTTCGAGGCTAAGCCCAACCCAAAGGGGTGGTCCCCATCTCGCATGTTATTTTGGATTGGAGAATTGATGCTTTGGGCGGGCCACTGGAAATGACCGCCCTTAGTCCTTTGTTAATCAAGTGCTTAAAAGCACATGTAAAAGGATGCAGTCCAGTCTGAGCTGGGGCTCCATCCTTAGCATGTAATGTGATGCTACTTAGGCACTAACCTGCCCGGTCGATGAGTAAAGTAGTGCAAAGTTTGTTCTTTTGAAAATTCAGTTCTGCTTTTTTCCAGTTTAACTCTCTGTATATGTATGTTGTAAAATTATTCTCTGCTGTCATCATCTACAAGCTCGCCTCCTGTTCATCTTCCAAGCCGAACGACACTAGAGGAAGGGTTTGTGAACCATCCTCGAAGAAACGGACGACTATTGAAATTCTACTGCAAGAACGCTCAGGACGACATCGTTCGCGAAGAGGGCCTTCAGCGCCGAAGCCCGACGGCGTGCAGCTTCTGCCAGCAACCGCTCGAGCCCAACTCCGGAGCCACTCCATCGCCCCCATGAAGTCGTCGGCACGTAAGCTCGGACGCCCCAGCCTCTGATGTATAATCTTACTCATGTGTAATTATTGAATATACCTGTTTGTTTAAACTGAGCCATACGGTGTCTCTTTGCCTCTCCGTCCCGTGTGGACCTGCGCATTATGGGGGTCATCACAGGGTTTCTTATTGCTTACCCAGAAGAAACTCGCCACCTTGCAACAGCAGTCCTTGCCCTATCTCCTGCCGCAGCCACGAATAGCGCCACGAAAACGCGTCGTGGTCCGATCCTGGGCAGCGGGGGTCAACAGCTATAATTCGCATGTTGGAGTCGCACACCTGTGAGAGAAAGCACACCACAAGCTTAGTTGTGAACTTCAGCCGTCAAGGCCCGAGCTTAAGGCCGAACATGCAGTCAAAAACGGAGAGCGAAGCCTACTCACTATCATTGTGTTGAGTGCGTAGAAGCCCTTGCGACACCAAAAGGCGGCCTTGTATGCAGCATCGCCCCGTGGCGCCTTGATGGCGATAAGTGTGCCATCCACACACCCAATGACGCCGGGGATGCTGCCGTGGCGAAGGAAGCCCTCCTTCGCCGCCGCCTTCTCTTCCGGGATCGCCGGGAACCGCACCCAACCGTCACGCGACCCCACTCTGACAATAGCTGCTGACACCCGCCGCACACACTTGCTCACAGTGGGCTGGGCTATGGCAACGTTGCCCTCGTTGCCCACGGCGCCTTGAAATCCGCCGGTGCCGAAGAAGCGCAGCGCGCACAACACCTGTCGCTGCACTGACAGCGCACTCGCCCGCGCACCTCCCAGTTCATCGGCGAGTTGGTCGCACAGCCACTGTGCAGTCTCCTTCCTGAGTCGAAATTGGCGACGAAACAGCTCGTCTGGCAAGTCAAAACCGTCTTCGTGCACTCTCCTACGCTGTTGCTCGCGCGGCAAGCCGCGTATGGCAAAATAAACCGCCGCCATTTTCTGTCTCAAACGTGTTGATACTACTTTTTCCAGTCTCAAAAAATCGTCTCAATCTGCCGGCATAATTAGATGGCCAACGTCACCACTTCTGCGCCATTTATGACGTCAGTCAGTGACGAAAAAATTCAAAATGGCCGCCGACCAATAGGAGAGAGCCAAATGATATACTTTTTGAGACAATTTCGATTGAGACTGATCCGTAATCGCGCCCCAGGGTGTGCGCAGAGAGGGGGTGATGCCCCCCCCTCTCTCGCTCTCCTCGATAACGAAGCAGTGAAAAAATATTGCGACGTACGCCTGCAGCGTTCGCTCTTCGCTCTCCGTATTCGGCTGTGGTGCAGCGCGTCGCTGTGCAGACGACCATTCGCATAAAGTGACGCACTATGCTGGCGGCCGTATTTAGTATGACTTCATCTGCTTTGCCTGCGCGAAGACGCTAATCCTATTCATTAACACAAGACTCGAGATGACAACCTGTCAATAACGAAGCAGTAAAAACTCTTCAGAAATACAGGCAGAGAATGCGTCTTCAAACCTTGTTCGAGTGTACTAAGCTTCCAGAAAGTTGAACAAAAATACTGGAAATACTGAACGTGAAAATTCAATGTTGACTGCTCAGAGAGCCGCAACAGCACTTAGGTGAAAGTAAATGCACTATATCGTACGCCAGGAAACCGAAACGTAGGAAGAAACTAACGAAGTCATACTTAATACGGCCGCCAGCATAGTGCGTCATTTTATGCGAATGGTCGTCTGCACCGCGACGCTCTGCACCACAGCCGAACACGGAGAGCGAAGAGCGAACGCTGCAGGCGTACGCCGCACTAATTTTTTCACTGCTTCGTTATCGAGGAGAGCGAGAGAGGGGGGGGGGGAGCATCACCCCCTCTCTGCGCATACCCTGGAAACACAAGCGCGGCGAGACAAGCGTGCGATAACAGCGCCCCGATAGCGGAGAGGAGCCGCTCCGCGGCCGTTCGGAGCGGCCTGGGATTTTTTGACTACCCCTGTACGTAGAAAGAACCAGGTTCACGGTCGAAACTGACCACATGGCATTGACATGGCTAACCCACCTTCGTGAGCAGAGCGGAAGGTTCGCGCGTTGGGCCCTGATGCCACAGCGCTTCCAATTCAAAGTGCAGTACCGAAAAGGGGCCACAAACGTGGTTGCTGACGCGTTGTCGCGCGCGTCGGTGAATGACCTCTCCCAAGACGGTGGAGAGGAGGAGCCGCCGCAGCAACTTCCCCACGCGTCGGGAGAGCGGAGCGGAGGGAGAAAGGTCTCGCTCCATTGCACGTGCATCTCGATGGTGTGAAGGTTCTCATCGAGAGAGCATTCAGCATAGAAGAGCTGAGCAATGCTCAGCAGGAAGACTCGTACTGTCGGAGGATGGTCGCCGGTCTTAATGAAGAGACGGACCGCCCGACGAATCTAGTCGAAGGGCTCTCGTAAACCGCAAGAAACACGGTAGGCGCGAGATCTAGTGCAGCTGGCAGTGCTGCGGGTGAGTTTAAGAGTTTCCTGCTTGATGCTTACGTGCCAGGCAAAGAGGACTGAAACGAGTGCTTCAAAGCCGTCATCCCGCATCAGCTGAAGCAAGCTGTGTTGCAGCATTACCACGATCCGGACGGCAATGGGAGCGCGCCAGAGACATGGAAGAAACTATGTCGGTTTGCTACCTGGTCTTGAATGAAGGTTGAAGTACGTACAAACCTGCCATGTTTGCCAAGAGAGAAAGCAGAGAAGGGGAAGGCCATCCGGACTGCTTCAGCCGACCGTGAGCACAAAGCCGTGGGATGTGGCGTGCGACCTGATCGGACCGCTGCCGCGCAGCAAAAGATGGCATAGATTTGTGCTAGTGGTCACTTGCCACTTCAGCGGCCACTGCGCCACTGAAAGGAGGTCCTGGGGAAAATCTCAGGATTATTGTGTCGTTTTGGGTTCCCCGACCGGTTGATCACCGACAATGAATCATATTTCATGTCAAATGTTTTTCGTGACAAGTGCACAGCAATGGGAGTACGACAGCAGAAAACGACGTGATATCATCCGCAGTCCGATGTGACCGAGCGTCGCAATCGCGATGTGAAACCGTTGCTCGGGGCATACGCCCGGACGCACAGCGACTGGGACGAGCACTTTGACGCCATAACCTTCGCATTGCGAACGAGCGAAAACCGCTCTACGGGCTTAACGCCGGCTTTCCTGATGTTCGGGAGGGAGTTACAGACGCCAACGGACACTGTCCTTGCCAAAAGGAGGGATGCTGCTCCAGCCGAGACGGGAGCTGCCGACTATGCGCGGCGTGTGCGAGAACGCATAGAAAACGCAGTGAAGGAGGCCAGCCGCAATCGCGCGAGAGTCACAGCGAGCCAGAAGGCGGCCTATGATTGAGCGCATCGGGACTTGGATTTCCAAGTGGGAGATTTGGTTCTCAAACACAACCACGCGCTCAGCGATGCGAGCACTAGATTTGCGCTTGCCTCTGCCCAAATGGGTCAGCCCATTCATCGTTGCTGAGAAGCTCTCGCCACTTAATTACAAGCTGAGGAATCCGAACTCGGCTCGACGCAGCGAGCCCATCCACGTAGGAGAGCTAAAAAGGTACTTCCAAAGGGAAGTCGCCGTGGAGAGGGAGGCTCCGGCCACGCGAAATCGCGGGGAAAAGGCGCCAACCCCTACTCACTCCTATAATACCCGCAGCAAGCGAAAGCGCTGCTAAGGGGACACACTGGGCGAAGGTGGCCCGCGCCGCAAATTAGCGGACGAAGGACAGAAGGAGCTCGGGAGATTGCACCCACCGTCGCAAAGGGGCAGCCGAGGTCGCAAGGTATTCAATGGACTTCAAAATCCCCAGCAGGGAACCGCGCGATGACCTCGCCAACCCCTGCTCCTCGGACGAACCGGACTTGACCAAATGGCAAGTTACGACAGGATTAGAAGCCAAGGGGACAGCCAATGGGAATCGTGAAAGCGTTTACCAGAGGACACTGCGGGAGGACGGTCGTAAGCAAAAGTGACCGCGGCTCTCACTTCCCAGGCAACCACCATGCAGGCACCGTCGCAATCACCGCTAGAGCGAGCGCGGGGACCCGCGCACGAGCGTCCGGCTGACCACCGGCGGCAACGGGCTCGCCGGCAATGGTCAGGGAGAAACGCGACCAACCGGTGCCGCGGCCCCACGCAGGACCCCAGCCGCGTCCGCGGCAGCATGGAGGCCGCGGTGCAGCGGAGCAGCACGCTGGCTGGCCGCCACCAGCTGTCGGGGGCCGGGATGGCCCGGGACGCTGTGTTCGCGGCCATGGGGTCATGGTGCTTCGGTTGGAGATCACTCCGGAGCCCCGAGCCCTGGTCGCACAACCTGGGCCATGTAACGATCCTCCTGCTGCGCCACCGTCCCCAAGATCACCACTCCCAGAGTACGACGGGATCGGGGACATGCTGGGAGATTTATAAGCGGCAAACAACAAAAGGTACGCTTTAATGAGATCATTAATTGCTGTCGGCGGTCCGCTGAACTCAGGGGAACTGTCTTTAGAGAGGAGGATTGTGGTAGTTTCGGAGTGCCATATCCTTCCCTGGCCGGCGAGGCGCGCCGTGGAGACGCAAGTTAGCGGAGGCTTTCTTCCTTCCCCACGGGCGAGTAGCCAGAAGGTCAGCTCGAGAGCGCTGCTCCGCCTCCTTCCTCAGATCAGTCGCAAGCGCGCACCGCCAGGCGCCGCCGGAGCGGTCGCTGATTGGCCGAAGGTGACAACGGGCAAGTGCGCCGAGATCGGCGGTTACCGGCCGTGGCCGGAGGGACACTTCAGCGAGCCGCGACAGCGAGAGGACGGAAGCTAAATACCTCCCATGTTCCCTCTTTGTCGTCGCCATCTTGCCCCGTCAGCCGCAAGATCAAGCCAGACGGCAAGGGTCGCAGATCAAGCAGCGAGCAGTTTTAGGAGAACTAAATAAACGTCTGGCCCTGGGGAAAGCGACCTGTTCCGTGTTGGGTTCATTTCGCATTTCCGCTGCGCCGCCGTGAGAACGGCTGCGCGTGGTGTGCGATACTGGGAGCTCTTAGTTCACGGCCTAGACCTCAAAGGAGGCTCAACAGCCTAGTAAGAACCCCCCCACTGTGCGGAATAAATAGGACAGCAGGTGGTGTTGGCCTGCATTAATAATAAATTACTTTTTGACGATATGCCTGAGCTTCATTTTTAAACCCATGTGTTGAGCCCTTTTTCCTGTTAGATTTCATCCTTTTGTACAGTGTTACAGCATCCATCACGCCTGTTTATTGCCTTCTTCCTTATTTTTGAGCCTATGTTGAATATACTAATGACTCAACATACCGGTTGTCCTTATGGATGACATTGAGTCCAATATTTTGTAGCTATCTAATTTCGCTCGATAACTTCCTTATGTTTTATTCGCATGTATTTTTTTTCAGCGCGAAATTATACAGGGCATAGGAAGGTGATGATTATGGTGATGATTATGGATTTTTATGGCGCAAGGGCAGCTATGGCCAAAGAGCGCCATGTCACAAGGTATTTTTTCTTTTTCTCAAGGTGGGGTCAAAGACCCGTTTTCCAAGCATTTCACCCTAAATAAGCCGAGCACCAGACCAGAGGAAAGCTTGTACCCATTGTATCACCGGTGGGTACCCGGCGGCACTGGGGATCGAACCCCGCACCTCCCGCATGCGAGGCGGATGCTCAACCACTTGGCCACCGCTGCGGTCTGGCATAGGAAGGAGATTAGCACAGGACAAGCGCTGAGCTGTAACTGAAGATTTATTGACATGCCCGAGAATTATATATCCACAAACAACAACACTGATAGCGCCAGATCGCAAGCTCTTGCCGCATAACTCCAGCAGAATCACCTGGGCGCACACGTCATGCGATTCTCGCCGACGCAGTGCTGACCTATCTTTTGCCTTCATTATATATTTCTAGGGCGTGGAAGATGTCCTCACCATTTTGCTGTCTGAAGCTGCGCATTACACTCGTTCCTGAACGAAGCAATGTACGACTGTCTGCTGGAGCTGGGGCAGCGGCTATGATGTTCGGCCAGGTGGCCACGGGTCACAAGAGGCTTCGCTGCCCTGCGGAGCTCTCGCAATCCGTCGCTGAAACACCTCCCCGTCTGCCCGCTGTAGCTTTTTCCACAAGACAAAGGCGTCGTGTAGACAAACCCCCTTCTATAAGGTTCGAAGCAGGTCTGAAGCTTTTTCGTGCTGGCATTATTTCCAATTTTTTTCCCTTGATAACAGCGCAAAGCCGCGCCACTTTTTTAGGGACAGTGAACACGACTGGAACGCTGCACTTTCCTGCAACCTTATTTAGACGGTGCGAGAACGCATGAATGCAGGGGATGGCAGTAGGCTGTGCTTTTTGTATTCTGGTTTCCTCTTGACGCCCTCGCGCCCCATTAACCACTTCCCACATTATTTTGTCTACGGCAGGAAGTCTGCGATTGTCTACTGTAGCTGCTGCCGTAGCCCTTGCAGACCTTCGTGCAATCCTGAGTTTAGGAGCCCGATTTGTTGCGCGCAGCTTTTAGCAGCAGAATAGTATTAAAATATTTCAGCCACTAGAAACTCATAATAAAGCCGAAAAAATGTGTTAGCACTGCCTCTGTATTTTGTCATCCAGAGAGTTGCGTTTTTAAAGACCAGCATGACCAGGTCCGAGCGCACCTAACTCCAGCAGCTCCTCAGCGCTACAGAGCTTGGTGACAGCCGCCCTTTGGAGCTCCTCCATCGCATGCGCCAGATCCTTGGAGACTCCACTTCTCAGAATGACACCCTTTTGTGCGAGCTGTTTCTCCTGCGTCTTCCCCAACACATGGTCCCCATCCTAGCAGATGTGAGTGATGTCTCACTGAACAAGCTCGCCGAACTCGCTGACCGTGTTGCGGACTACTCACGGCTCCCCAACGTCAGCTCTGTGACCAGTCCGCCTCCAACTACTGCCGCAGACTCGCAGCTTGCCAGCATCAAATGTCGACTTGATGCTCTTGCGCGGCGGCTCGATGTCCTCGCGCCTTTGCAGTACCGTTGTCCGCAGGGGTTCAGGCCACGCCGCCGCTCCTCCCCGGAGCCCCAACCATCTGACGCGCAGCCAGCCATCTCGCCCTCGGCTGTCTGCTGGTACAACCGTACTTTCCGCAGCTCTGACCGCAAGTGCATTCACCCGTGCTCCTACTCAGGAAACGCTGCGACCGGCCTCTGGCGGCGGCAAGTGGTGCTGATGGACGTACATGGCGCCTCTTTTACGTCTCGGACAAGATCACTGGCACTCGTTTCCTGGTCGACACGGGACAACAAGTAAGCGTCATAGCGGCCTCTAGGGCAGATCGCCGTCTCAACGAACAGACCTCCCGCTCCAAGCGATCAACAACTCCCTCATTCGCACGTACGGCCAACGGTTGCTGACGCTTAACTTCGGCTTGCGCCGCACGTTTCGGTGGATCTTCATTATCGCTGACGTCTCGCAAGCTGTTCTCGGCCCGGATTTCCTCAGTGTTTTCAATATAGCAGTAGACATGAAAGCTAATCACCTCATAGACCTCAGCACGCACATCTTCGTCAACGGCGTACTATCCACCACCACGGGGCTGCGGTCTCTCGTCGCTCTTTCGCCGTATGCGAAAGTTCTGGCTGATTTTCCCAACCTCAAAAAGCCGCATACCAGAGAGTCACCGGTGAAGCACTCGATCACTAACCACATCGTGACTTCGGGACATCCGAGGTTTGCTCGCCCTCGCCGTTTGTCGGGAGAACGCCTCGCTATCGCTCGCCGTGAGTTCCAACACATGCTTGAACTTGGCATAATACGCCCTTCCTCCTGCAACTGTGCGTCGCCACTTCACATGGTGCCAAAGAAAGGTCCGGGCGACTGGAGACCATGTGGTGATTACCGCGCCCTCAACGCTCCTACTTTAACAGACCGCTATCGACTTCCCCACATCCAGGACTTCATATCAAAGCTGGCTGGGTGCACGATGTACTCTAAAACTAACTTAGTAAAGGCCTATCATCAAATTCCCGTGGAGTCCGCTGATATTCGGAAGACAGCCATTACGACACCCTTCGGCCTCTTTGATTACGTGCGGATGCCACTTGGCTTGCGCAACACCGCACATACTTTTCAGCGAACTATCAACGATGTTACGCGAGGGGCCTCGACATCGTGTTCGCTTACATCGATGATCTCCTCGTAGCAAGTTCATCCGGTACCGAGCATGAAACTCATCTGCGCGCCCTATTCCACCGACTGGATGAATATGGGCTCGTCATCAACACCAAGAAGTGCCTTTTTGGTGCAGCTACAATAGGGTTCCTCGGCCACCTTGTCACTCAACAAGGTAAAGCGGCAGACTGGGCTAGTTGGTTTTGAAGATTACTGGAATGGCAGCGCAAAAGGAAGCGCGGACAGAAAAAAGGGGACAGCGCTGAACTAGCAACTGAAAGTTTATTTAGAAGCGTGTCGGATATATACAGCACAGCACACAAGCACACAAAATAAAAGAATACAAAATTCCACGTAAAAAGCGGATAAGCAGCTGGCATCCTTAATTAACTCTTAACTTCGCATACCCAAGAAATCAATATCTTTTTCTGAAGGAAGAATAGATGGTTGCTGACGCATGAATCACCGATTTTGCTATCGCCCTGGTCGGGATAATCTCCCTTGTTAATGTGCACTTGTTTCGTGCCATGATTTTACAGCCGTGAAAGTCGGGTATGCAGGCAGGTTTGTGATTGCAACGGTGGCAATGTTTTGGCAGAAATCCTGATGTAGTTGAACTTACATTGTTATTGTGCTCTAGTAACCCTTCGTTCAGACAACGGCCGATCTGGCCGATGTATCTGCTTGCACATGGTAACTTAATTTCATAAACAACACCCTAATCACATGCAACAAAATAATTCTGATCGTTGATTTTGCATATGTGGACTTTCTCATTGTAATAGAAAAGACAGACCGACCTCTTGATGAAACAATCGTGAGTATTCTAAGAAGATTCGAAGAGTGTTTAAACCCCTTAACTTAGACCCATGAACTGCATCTGGATGAGAGCATCCGTTTCCTGGACTAAGCCTTCGGTTTACGAACAACCATAACTGTTGGATTTGTGATCCGATGGGAAAAAAATCCACTTCTTCCGTACGATTAGGCACAATAGAAATTAGTGAACAGGGGTATTTCGAAGCTTTGCTTTCGTAATGCGTTGAACAGGTCGTGTTTTCACACAGTTGAGGAAAGCCTAATGAAACAAACTGCCCGTGTTGGCGCGGCTGGCTACCCCAGTGATTTGCTAGTGTCACTTGAGGAAAACGTTCTGAAAGAGAAAAAGGCGGAAGGTCTGACAGGTACCAATCCACAAAAGGAAGAAAGAGATGAAAAACAAGAACTTGTAGTCATCTCTTATCTGCATAAGATCTCGTAGAAGGTTAAGAAAATCGTCAAGAAGGCCAATGTATAAAGGTGGTGTTTTCGGCCCCAGTAAAGCTTTTAAAACTGTGTAATGCGACAAATCCAATGAAAAAGCCGCGTCCTGGATGCAAAATCAACCATCAGAATCTTTTTTTTGCATGCGATCAGGGTGTTGTTTATGAGATTTGGTTACCGTGTGCAAGCAGATACATCGGCCAGACCGGCCTTTGTCTTAACGAAAGGTTACTCGAGCACAATAACAATGTAAGTACCACTACATCACGATTTCTGGAAAATCATTGCCAATGTTGCAATCACAAACCTGCCTGCATACCCGACCTTCACGGCTGCAAAATCTTGGCACGAAAAAAGTGCACAATAAGAAGAAAGATTATCGAGGCGAGGGCGATATCAAAAGCGGGGGATTCATGCGTCAGCACCGCGTCTATTCGTCTTTTAGAAAAAGAGGAGGAATTCCTTGATATGCGAAATTAAGTGGTGATTAAGGATGCTGGCTTCTTATTCGTCTTTTATGTGGAATTTTATATGCTTCTATTTTGTATGCTTGTGTGCTTTGCTGTATTTATTCCGACATGCTTCTAACTAAAATTTCAGTTGCAAGTTCAGCGCTTGTCCCCCTCTATCTGTTTCTTTGTGCGCTGCCATTCCATTAAGAATCACCAAGGTATTCGGCCTCTCGATAGCAAAGTCAAAGCCATTCAAGATTTTCCCGCCTCCATGTCACTTAAAAAGCTCAGAGAATTCTTGGGCGTCCTGAACTTTCATCTCTGCTTTCTCCCGAAGTGCACCTCTTTCCTGAATCCTGTGACCGATTTTTTGGCTACTAAAAAAGATCCTGCTGCGCTGCTTGAGTGGACTGAGGATGCTGCCGCTGCATTTGCTGCTGCCAAGAAGGCGCTCGCCGATGCCACTGCTCATACATCCAGTTCCTGACGCTCCACTGCGCCTCGTCACCGAGGCCTAGAACATTGCCGCCGGCGGAGTTCTCGAGCAGCACGTCTCTAGTTGGCAGCCCCTCGGTTTTTTCTCCCAAAAGCTGAAGCCACCTGAGACTCAATACAACACCTTCGGTCGAGAACTGCTCGCTGTGTACCTTGCCATTAAGCACTTTCGCCACTTCCTGGAGCGCCGCGAGTTTGGCGTCATCACGGACCACAAACCCTTGACGTTTGCCTTCCAAAGGAACCATAGCACCTACACTGCACGCGAGATCCGCCAACTGTGTTTTATCTCAGATTTTACAGTGAATCTCCGTTACCTTCATGGCTCGGAGAATGCTCCTGCTGATGCGCTTTCCTTTGTTAGTGCCGTGGCGTCCGAATCACCAGTGGACATGGAGGAGCTAACGCCTACACATCGCCACGATACAGAGCTGCATCGTCTTATCTCCTCATACACGTCCCTGGCCTTCGCCGAATGTCAACTGCCGTTTTCCTCTCAGTTCATTACGTGCGAGATATCCACTGGCGTCTCGCGCCCCTACTTACCTATGGCTTTACGGCGCACCATTTTTGAAAAACTGCATCACCTGAGCCACCCTGGTATTCGTGCTACGGAGAAGTTCGTCACATCTCGTTTCCTTTGGCCAAGCATCAATGCCGACGTCCGCCACTGGGCATGAACCTGCCTTCACTGCCAACCCGTCAAAGTACACCGGCATGCCGTCACGCCTCCCTCTCCTATTCGGCAGCCCGAAGCGCGGTTTTCCCACGTTCACATCATCATCATCATCATCATCATCAGCCTTACTACACCCACTGCAGGGCAAATGCCTCTCCCATGTCTCTCCAATTAACCATATCCTTTGCCAGCTGCATCCACCCTTTGCCTGCAAACTTCTTAATCTCATCCGCCCACCTAACCTTCTGCCGCCCCCTGCTCCGCTTACTTTCTCTTGGAATCTACTCCGTTACCCTTAAGGACCAGCGGTTATCTTGCCTTCGCATTACATGCCCTGCCAAAGCCCATTTCTTTCTCTTGACATCGACTAGGATGTCATTAACCCGTGTTTGTTCCCTCACCCACTCTGGCCGCTTCCGATCTCTTAACGTTACACCTATCATTTTTCTTTCCATGGCTCGCTGCGTTGTCCTTAACTTAAGCTGAACTCTTTTCGTTAGCCGTCACGTTTCTGCTCCGTAAGTGAGTACCGGCAAGATTATGCTGTTGTACACTTTCCTCTTGAGGGAAATTGGTAAACTGCCACTCATGATCTGCGACAATTTGCCATATGCGCTCCACCTCATTCTTATCCTTCTAGTTATCTCCCTCTCATGATCCGGATCAGCTGTCACTACCTGCCCTAAGTAGACGTATTCCGTCACAATTTCTAGGCTCTCGCTGCCGATTGTGAACTGTTGTTCCCTTGCTAGGCTGTTGAACATTACCTTGGTTTTCTGCATGTTAATTTTTAGACCCATCGATCTGCTCTGCCTGTCTAACTCATTGATCATGATTTGCAGTTCACCTCCTGAGTGACTCAGCAAGGCAATGTCATTAGCAAATCGCAGATTATTTATGTATTCTCCATTTATTCTTATTCCCAACTGTTCCCAATTCAGGCCTCGAAATACCTCCTGTAAACATGCGGTGAACAGCATTGGCGAGATCGTGTCTCCTTGCCTGACGCCCTTCCTTATTGGAATTTGATTGCTGACTTTATGGAGGACTATAGTAGCTGTGCAGTTGCTATATATATCTTCCAGTATTTTGACATAAGGCTCTTCTACCCCCTGATTACGCAATGCCTGTATGACTGCTGAGGTTTCCACTGGGTCGAATGCTTTCTCGTAATCAATGAAAGCTATATATAGAGGTTGATTATATTCTGCGCATTTCTCTATCACCTGATTGATAGTGTGAATATGATCTATTGTGGAATATCCTTTACGAAAGCCTGCCTGATCATTTGGTTGATTAAAGTCTAACGTTGCCCTCACTCTATTAGCGATTACCTTAGTAAATACTTTGTAGGCAACGGATAGTAAGCTGATCGGCCTGTAATTTTCAAGTCCTTGGGGTCTCCCTTCTTATGAATTAAGATAATGTTTGCATTCTTCCAAGCTTCTGGTACAGTCGAGGTCATAAGGCATTGCGTATACAGGGTGGCTAGTTTTTCTAGCACGATGTCCCCTCCATCCTTCTACAGATCTGCTGTTACCTGATCCTCCCCAGCTGCTTTTCCCCTTTTCATTGCTTCTAAGGATTTCTTTACTTCATCTTTCGTTACTGGCGGGATGACGCATTGCTGTGCACTGGTGTCTTTCTCATTAACGCCGATTACATTGGCTACTGTACAGGTCTGTGTAGAACTCTTCGGCTACGTTAACTATCTTATCCATATTGCTAATGACATTGCCCTGCTTGTCTCTTAATGCATACATCTGGTTTTTACCTATGCCTAGTTTCCTCTTCACGGTTTTTAGGCTACCTCCATTCTTTATAAATTGCTCGATTTTCTCCATATTAAACTTCCTTATGTCGGCTACTTTGCGCTTATTTATTAACTTTGATAGCTCCGTTAGTTCTATTCTATCGGTAGGGTTACATGCCCTCATGTTTTGGCGCTTCTTAATCAGATCTTTCGTCATCTGAGATAGCTTCCCGGTATCCTTTGGAACTGTCCTACCGCCTACTTCTACTGCGCACTCCGTAATTATTGTTGTCAGATTATCGCGCATTGAATGAACGTCAAGATTATCTTCCTCAGTTAAAGCCGAATATCTGTTTTGCAGCGCTATCCTAAACTCCTGTGCTTTCCCTCTTGCGGCTAACTCGTTAATAGTCTTCTTCTTCACTCGCTTCTTCCTATCCCTCTTCAAGTCTAAGCTAATTCTAGACCTTACCATTCTGTGGTCGCTACAACGCTCCTTTCCGACGACGGCCACATCCTGAATGATGCCAGGTTTAGCGCATAGTATGAAGTCGATTTCATTTTTAATCTCACCATTGGGGCTCTTCCAGGTCCACGTCCTGTTTTCTCGCTTGCGGAAGAAGGTATTCATGATCCGTAAATTATTTCTATCCGCGAATTCGACTATTAACTCTCCCATGCTATTTCTAGAGCCTATCCCATAGTCACCTACCGCGTGGTCGTCGGCCTGCTTCTTGCCCACCTTCGCATTGAAGTCACCCATCAGTACAGTGTACTGCGATTTTACTTTATTCATTGCCGATTCTACGTCCTCATAGAAACTTTTAACGGTCTGGTCATCATGGCTGGATGTGGGTGCGTAGGCCTGCACCACTTTCAGCTTGTACCTCCTATTCAGCCTAATTACTATAGCTGCTACCCTCTCGGTAATACTGTAGAACTCCTCTACGTTGCCAGCTATATCCTTATTAATGAGGAATCCCACACCTAGTTCTCGTCTATCCTCTAACCCGCGATAGCACAGTATGTGTCCGTCCTTTAGTACTGTATATGCCTCACCTGTCATCCTAACTTCGCTAAGCCCTATCACATCCCATTTAATTCCCGCTAGTTCTTCAAACAGCACTGCTAGGCTAGCCTCACTAGCTAAAGTTCTAGCGTTAAACGTTGCCAGGTTCAGATTCCAATGGCGGCCTGTCCGGAGCCAGAGATTCTGAGCACCCTCCGCTGCGTCACAGGTCTGACCGCCGCCGTGGTCAGTTGCTCCGCAGCCGCTGGGGACTGAGGGCCGAGGGTTAATTGGTTTGATCATAGAAGGTTGTGGCCAAGTACTACACCAGGGTGGGCAAATCCTGCTCTGGTGAGAGAGTGCGTTGTCGGTTCTGGTCACCGAGATCAGGCCGCACTCCAGGCCTGGTTATGCAATTCCATCGACACGCGGATTTATTTTTTTTAACCCGGTGGAGAATTGCGCGGCACCAGGATTTGAACCCCGGTCCTCTTGCACGCGAGGCGGATGTTCTACCTCTATGCCATCGCTTCACATAGACATTGATAGACCGCTCCCGTTCTCACGTGGGACTTCTTATCTGCTCACATGCGTGGACCATTTCACACGCTGGCCCGAGGCGTTGCCCGTTGCTGACACTACGGCTGAGACCGTTGCTTCGGCCTTGATGACCGGCAGGGTATCTCGCTTCGGCTGCCCGTCTGTCGTCACCACCGACTGCGGCTGCTAGTTTCAATCGGCCCTGTTTATTGCTCTTGCCAATATTTTGGGTGTCCGACATGTCCATACGACCGCCTACCATCCTTCAGCCAATGGCATGGTGGAACGTCTGCATCGGCCACTGAAGGCTGCCCTTAACACTTATCAGCCAAGGAAACGCCCGTCCGACCACCTTCTCCTCGCACTCGATCATTCGCTCAGCCTTGAAATCTGACGTCGGCAGCTCCTCTGCTGAGCTAGTTTACGGTGTTGTCTCCCTGGGGAATTCTCACCTTCCTCCCCTCCGTTAATCCATGACACTTTCAGCAACATCCGAGACCTGCGCAACACATTTCGACACATTACCCCTGTCATCCCTGCCACCCGTCACCCTCAGTCAGTGGTTATCAACCAGGACCCGGCCTCCTGCACCCATGCCTTCCTCCGCCGTGACCACGTCCGTCCATTCATCACGCCGGCCTACGATGGACCGTTCTGCATCCTACACAGTGTGCAGAAGGCCTTCACGTTAAACATCAACGGCTGCTGTGAAGACGTTGTCGCTGCTGACCGACTCAAACCAGCCTCTCTCGCCCCTCCTCTGGCCGTCGGGCCTACACTCACTCTCGCTTCGACTGTGCCACCATTGTGCCGAGCTTCCCCCAAGCACATCCGCTGGACGAATCCTGTGGTTTCGCTCTACGGGGAGGATCTCTGTAGCACCCCTCCCGTCGCGCTCGGCTCGCAGGCCATGGCACGCGCGCCGGACAAGAAAGAGGAAGTTACGCAAGGCCCCCGCAGCTCGAGCAGCGCAAATAGTAAACAGTTCGAACCAAAACGCCGTCGGAGCTAGTTCTTCCTCGCCTTAGCTCCGACAACATATTAGGGCTACTGAATCTACTTAAACGTTAACAATTCCTCATTAAGGTGGGAGCCTATTTGAACATGTCGCGAAACCGCTACTACGGCGAAAAATTTGCGATTGTATACTTTAAAACATATAAAAAAGGGCCTACAATAAAGAACCGACAAGGCAGTCTGTGAGTGGTGAACCAAACGAAATTCAGATAGATGCGCTGGATTTGAGCGACGAAAGCTTTGGCGAAGAATTCAATGAGCATTTACTTGACTTTAGAGCAAGGGACAAACCAGTGCCTCTAGAATATACTACATATACAAGCCAATGTTCAAAATGTGCTGTTTCCAAAGCCTGTTACTTCTAAGGAAATCACCTGTAAACCAGTGGCATAAAAATTGCCCGTAGTTTGGCTTTCACAGGATCCCTGCGAGACCAGTAAAGGCTGTACCGAATCTTTTATTCATTGTGCTTTGTGAATTAACCAATAAGGTGTTTGCTGGAGGAACTTTTCTTGATAAAATAAAGGTAGAAAAGTCTCTGTTTAATACAGAAAAGGTGCTGTAAACGATGTAATTATACACCAATATCAATGCTATATTTGTTTTGAAAAGTGGGCGAGAATGTAACTGTCAAAGAATTAATTATATAAATAACCAACGTTTCTATCTGCGAACCAATATGGGTTCTAAGCATGGAAATCTACTAAATTAGCATCGCCATAATTACAACTAACATTGATGCTCAACTATACACTGAAGGTAGCTTCAGAAAGCATATGATTCAATAAAGCGTGATATTATCTTTGCTAAAGTGCCCTATTACAAAATAGGGAGCCTGGTACTGAAAGTGTTATTCACTATTTGTGGAATCATAAGCAGTATTCCGCCGTTAATACCATGGTATGAAAACGCAATCTTTAAATTTCTGAGTCCCGCTACTGTGCTCTCTAGTTCCCATAATATTTTTTTTGTCACATCACCTTGCAACATTCATGATAATGCGACATATTATACTGTACGTCGTTCACCCGAGTGTTTTCTTCGAATGACTTGCTGCACGTTTTTTCTATGGAAAATTGATAGGTCCGAATCCTACATCAGTGGCTTGATGCTAACTAAAGAGGTTTACACGCTTGTAAAGCAATATATATATAGGCCTCGTCAGGAGACATCCTGGTCTCCTTTAGCCTCTCCCCGCGGACACCATGTATTGTTGTCCGAAACAAACGGAAATAGAAATGGATATGTATGATCCAGGTCAACCTTGCGTGCTACATTAAACATAACGACTTTCGGCAGGGCAACCTAACACCAGTATTTTGGTGTGAACGTTCACGTAAAACTTCAATAGAAAGAACATTTATATTCCGAAAAATGTAGCATTGCTGGAATGCTGGGATTGCTGAACGAAATTTGAGCATGCCTCGCAAAGAACCTAATTTATATTCCGCCAAATGTAGCATTGCTAGAACGCTGGGATTGCTGAACGAAATTTGAGCATGCCTCGCAAAGAACCTAAAACCTTAGTTTTATTTTGCTTTATTAAGACCCAGTTACACTGGTGTGTAAAAGTCAACAAACCCTTAGTAGTTATCCTGCCTACGCATTATATGCCCAACCCAAGCCCATTTCTTCTTCTTGACTTCGATCAAGATGTCTGAGATGTCATTATCTGAGAGAACCCGAGACACGCGCTCCACCCCATTCATATTCTTCTAGTTATTTCCTCGTATGATCCGAATCAGCCATCAATACCTGTCCATAAGTAGACGTATTCCCTTACGACTTCCAGCACCTCGCTACCAATTGTGAATTGCAGATACCTATCGAGACTGTTTAATATTACTTTGATTTTATGCGTGTTAAAAATTTAGACCTACTGTATTTCTCTGCCTCTCTATTTGATTATGTTTTGCAGCAAATATCTTGAATGATTTAGCAATGCAACGTCATCAGCGAATTACAAAGTACTTAAATATTCTCCAATAACTCTCATCTCTAACTGTTCCCCATCCAGGCCTCGGAATACCTGCTGTGTACAGGCGATGAATAGCACCTGGAGCAGGGATGGCGCGGACGGAAACCATCCACCTCGCGTGCAAGAGGGCCGGCCTTCGAATTCTTGTGCCGTGCAATTCTCCACAGGGTTTGAAAAAAAAAAAAAAAACTCCGCTTGTCGATAGAATTGGATAAGGAGGCTAGGGTGCGGCCTGATCTCGGTGACCAAAACCGACAACGCACTCTCTCACCAGAGCATGATTTGGCCACTTTTTAGCCACAACATTCTATGAACAAACCATGTAACCATCGGCCCTCAGGGCCCAGCGTACGCGGAGCAACTGACCATGGTGGCAGCCTGACCTGTGAGCCAGCGGAGGTTGCTATGAATCTCAGGCTCTGGACAGGCTGCCATTGGTAACTGAACCTGCAAAGTTTAGCGCTAGAACCATATCCAGTGAAGCTTGGATAGCAGTGCTGTTCGAGGAACTAGCGGATAATAAATGGGTATTAAACACAGTACACAGTACAGATGGGCCACTTCAATGCCAAAGTAGGGAAGAAGCAGGCTGGAGATTGGGCAGTAGGCGACTATGGCATGGGCTTTAAGAATAGCATGTGGGAGTTGTTAGTAGAGTTTTCACAGAGAAACAACTTACAGATACGAGTACCTTGTTCGGTAAGCAAGAAAACAGGAAACGGACATGGAAGAGCACCAGGGCTGAGACTAAAAATGAAATCTACATCAAACTATGCGCTCAGCATGGCATCGTGCAGGGCGTAGAGGTCCTCGGTATGGTGAGTTGTAGCGATCATAGGATGGTAAGGTCTATAATTAGCCTAGACTTGAAGAGGAAACGAAGCAAACTAATGAAGCTGAAGCCTATTAACTAGTTAAAGGCTAGGGGGAAAGTAGAGGAATTCAGGACAGTTGCAGAACAGATATTCGGCTTTAGTTGAGGACGACGACCTTACTGTTTAAGCAATGAACGATAATCTCACAGCTATCATTACGGAATGCCCGGTAAAGTAGGCGGTAGGCTGGTCCGAGAGGATATTGGGAAGCTACCTCAGGAGATGAAATATCTGAATAAGAAACGCCAAAGCATGAGGGCGTCTAGCCCTACAGGCAGAAAAAGTAGCAGAGCTATCCAAGTTAATAAATAAGCGCAAAGGGGTGTTGCCAACATAAGGAAGTTTAATGCGAGACAATCGCTCATTCTCTAAAGAACAGAGGTAGCCTAAAAGCGGTGAAGAGAAAGCTAGGCATAGGCAAAAACCAAATGTATGCGTTAAGACAAAAAGGGCGCAATGTCACTAGCAATATGGATAAGGTAGTTAAAGTCGAAGAAGACTTCTACAAAAATCTATACTGAGGGTTCGAACCCAACCGCGGTGGCTGTGTTTTTATAGAGGAAAAACGCTAAGGCGCCCGTGTGCTGCGCGAGGTCAGTGCACGTTAAAGATCCCCAGGTGGTCGAAATTATCCCGTAGCCCTCCACTACGGCACCTCTTTCTTCCTTTCTTCTTTCACTCCCTCCTTTCCCCTTCCCTTACGGCACGGTTCAGGTGTCCAACGATATACGAGACAGATACTGCGCCATTTCTTTTCCCCCAAAGCCGTTATTGAAAGAAGCAGTAGCGCACAGCACTGAGAGAAACCAAAGAGGAAGTAAGGAAAGCGTTAGGAGCAATAAAAATGGGAAAAGCAGCTGGTGGCGTTCAAATATCAGCATATCTCTTGAAGGTCTGAGAGGAAATTGGGCTAGAAATCCTAGGCACCCGTTATACGCAACACCTTATGACCTCAAGAGGTCAAGAATATTCGAAGAGCGCGAGCATCATGCATGGAATTACGCTAACATCATCTTAATCTATAAGAAAGGAGACGTCACGGACTTGTAAAGTTACTCACCCATCAGCTTACTGTCCGTTGTCTAGAAGGTATTTACTCAGGTAGTCGCTAATAGAGTCAGGGCAACCTTGCACGGCAATCAATCAAATCATTAGGCAGGCTCTTCTTGTAAAGAGTACATGACAGCAGGCCATATTCGTATAATCAGGCAGGTAATAGAGAAAGGCGCATAGCATGACCAACTCCTATATAAAGCCTTTATACATTACGAGAAAGCATTTGGCTCAGTTCAAACCTCAGCAGTCATGCAGGCGTTGCGTAATCAGGGCGTTGAAGATCCTTATGTAAAAATACTGGAAGATACCCATAGCGGGTCCACAGCTACCATAGTCGCCCACGAAGTCAGCAAAAAAATTCCAATAATAAATGGGTGCAGTGGTGGCTCATTGGTTAATGGTGCGGGGTTGCTCACCTGAAAGACGCGAGTTCGATCCCGGCTGCGGCAGTCGAATTATGATGCAAGCGAAATTCTAGAGTCGCGCGTACTGTGCGATGTGAGTGCATGTTGAAGAACCGTAAGTGGTCAAGAATTCAGGAGCCGTTCACTAAGGCGTCCCTCATGGCCTCAGTAGCTTTGGGACTTTAAACGCTCATAAACCAAACCAATAAAGAACGGTGTCAGGCTGTGAAACGCCATACCGCCAATGCTATTCACCACTGCTTAGAGAAGGCATTCAGAGGCCTGGATTTTGGAACACTTGGGGATAAGAGCTACTAGAGATTACCTATCTCATCTGCAATTCGTGATAACATTGCCTTGCTAAGTAACTAGGAAGACGAACTGCAAAACATCATCAATGAGTAAGACAGGCAGAGCAGGACTGTGGGTATAAAAAACTAATATGCAGAACACCAAAGCAATAATCAACAGTCTCGGAAAAAAAAAGAGCAGTTTACAATTTGTAGCGAGGGGTTGGGAGTGGTGAGGGAATACATCTACTTAAGGCAGATAGTGACTGCAGACCCGAATCACGAGAACAAAATAACTAGACGAATAAGATTGGGTGGCATTTGGCAGGCTCTCTAAGATCATGAACGTCAGTTTACCAATATCCCTCAAGAGGAAAGCATATACTCACCTATAGGGCAGAACCGTGGAGGCTGACAAAAAGTTCAACTTAAGGACCGCGCAGCGAGCTAGGAAAGAAAAATGGTAGAGGTAACATTAAGATTCCGAAAGAGCGCAGATTGGTTGATTAGTTATCATCTTCATAATGATCATCATCATCAGCCTGACTGCACTAACTGCAGGCAAAGACCTCCTCATGTCTCTCCAATTAACCCTGTCCTTTGCCAACTGCAACCACACTATGCCTGCAAACTTCTTAATCTCCTCCGCCGACCTAACCTTCTACCGGCTCCTGCTACGCTTGCCTTCTCTTGGAATTCATTACGTTGCCCCTAATGACCAGCGGTTATTTTGCATTCACAATACATGCCCTACAAAAGCCCATTTCTTCCTCTTGATTTCGACTAGGATGCCATTATTATGCGTTTGTTCCTTCACCCGCTATGCCCAGTTCTGCTTTCTTAACGTTACACTCATCATTTTCTTTCCACGGCTCGCTGTGTTGTCCTTAACTTAAGCTGAAACCTTTTTGTTACCCTGCACGTTTCTGCCCCGTAGGCGAGCACCGGTAAGATACAGCTGTTGTGCACTATTCTCTTGAGGGATATTGGTAAATTACCATGCATGACCTCAGAGACTCTGCCATATGTGCACCACCCCATTCTTATTATTCTAGTCATTTCCCTGTCATGATGACAATCAGCGGTCACTCTGCCCTAAGTAGATTTGTTCCATTACCACTTCCAGCACCTGAATACCAACTGTAAACTGCTGTTTCCATGCGAGACGGTTCAACATTAATTTGGTTTTCTGTATGTTAATTTTAAACCCACCGTTGTACTCTGCCTGTCTAACTCACTGATCATGCTTTGCAGTTCATCTCCAGGGTGACTGAGCAAGGCAATGTCATCAGCGAATCGCAGATTATCTAGCTATTCTTCATTAACTCTTATCCCCATCTCTTCCAAGTTCAGGCCTCGGAATACCTCGTGTAAACAAGCAGTCAATAGCATTGGCGAGATCGTGTCTCGTTGACTGAGGCCCTTCTTTATAGGAATTTTATTGCTGACTTTATGGATGACTATGAAGGCTGTAGAGTTCCTACATATATGTATATATCTTCCAGTATTTTGATATAAGGCATTTTTACACCCTGATTTTGCAATGACTTTATGACTGCTGAGGTTTCCACTGAGTCAACTGCTTTCTCATAATCAATGATTGCCATATATAGGGGTTGGTTATAATCTACGCATATCTCTATCACCTGATTGATAGTGTGAATATTATCTATTGTGGAATAACCTTTACAAGAGCTGCCCGATCATTTGGTTGAATAAAGTCTAAGGTCGCCCTGACTCTATTACCAATTAACTTAGCAAATACCTTGTAGGCAACAGACAGTAAGCGGATCGGTCTGTAATTTTTCAACTCTTTGGCGTCTCTTTTCTTACGAATTAAGATAATGTTTGCGTTCCTACAAGCTTTTTTGTACGGTCGAGGTCATAAGGCATTGCGCATACACGGTGGCTAGTTACCTGATGTGCAGTTACCTGATCCTTACCAGCTGCTTTTCACTTTTGCATTGTTCCTAAGGATTTTTTAAATTCATCCTTCGTTAAGAGGGGATGACGAATTTACTCCGCGCTACTGTCTCTATCATTAACATTCTGATGGCCTTGGCTACTGTATACATTTGTGTAGAACTCCTAAGCTACTTTAACGATCTGATCCATATTGCTAATGACACTGCCCTCCTTGTCTCTTAACGCATACATCTGGTTTTAACCTGCGCTTAATTTATTCTTCACCACTTTTAGCCGACCTTCGTTCTTTAGAGCATGCTCGATTCTTTCCGTATTAAAATTCCTTATGTGGGCTCCCTTGCGCCTATTTATTACCTTCGATAGCTCTTCTATTTCTATTCTGTCTGTAGGGTTAGATGCCTTCATGCTTTGACGTTTCTTAATAAGAAATTTCATCACCTGAGATAGCTCGCCGATAACCTGTCCACCTGTCCTACCACCTACTTGTACGGCGCGCTCCGCAATGATAGCTGCCAGATTATCGTTCATTGTATGAACATTAAGATCGTCTTCCCCAGTTAAAGATGAATATCTCTTCTGCAGCGATATCCTGAATTTCTCTATTTTCCCTCTTACCTGTAACTCGTTAATGGACTTCCTCTTCGCTAGCTTCTTTCGTTCCCTCTTCAAGCCTGAGCTAATTCGAGACCTTCCCATTCTGTGGTCGCTCCAACGCACCTTTCCGAGGACGTCCACATCCTGAACGATGCCAGGGTGAGCACACAGGATGAAATCGATTTTGATTTTTATTCTCACCATTGTGGCTCTTCCACCTCCGCTTCATATATTATCGTTTGGGGAAGAAGGTATTCATGATCCGTAAATTATTTCTATCTGCAATCTCTACTAATAGCTCTCCCCTGCTATTCCTAGAACCTATGCCATATTCGCCTACCGTCTGGTCGCTAGCCTGCTTCTTGCCCTCCTTCGTATTGAAGTCGCCCATCAGTACAGCGTACTGTGAATATATTAATTTATCGTACCCCTTAGGGCCAGAGGCATTACAAAGGGAGAGTGGAAAAACATTAATGAAATGGGAGAAATACAGCAGAGAGACAAATTAAGATAACACCTGAGTATACAATATTAGCTATGGCTTTCCAGAACATCTCGTAAGTATTAAGCTCAGCAATATCTGCCGGAAGGTGATTCCAGTCGCATGAGGTACGCGGCAAGAATGAACGTGAAAAATATTTGGTATTACAAGAATCAAAACCGACCTTATGAGGATGATCATTACAATGGGACGCATAAAATGACTGTGGGATAAAGCGACCGCGCAGTAAGGGGTGCTGGTACAATTTGTGAAACAAAGCGATACGAGACACTTTGCGAGGAGGTGACATAAAACAGAGAGAAAGACTAGATTTCATTGCAGTTATGCTGGCAGTGCGGTTGTACTTAGTGAGAATGAGACGCACAGTTATTTTGACCCATCCGAAGAGCAGTAATATGACTGTTATAAGTAGGATCCCAGACTGAAGTTGCATACTCCAGTTTGGAGCGAATTAGTGTTTTTTAAAGCAAAAGTTTATTTAGTGTGGTAGTGTTTTACATAGCAATAAGAAAAGAGCAGCTTAGGTTATCAGTTGAGTGTATTTATATGAAGTTACAGACTGTAAAAAAATGTTATCAATGTAATACGAAAGCGAGGCGATAGATTTTTTTGAAACACGCATGACTGCATTTGTTAATATTTAGTCGCATTGACCATTTCATGCACCAATTAGCTAGAGTGGTAAAGTCAGACTGAAGTTTCTACTTAGCCTTTCTCTAAAAGTAGCGCAGTCATCCGCAAAAAGGAGGATATGACAGTTAACGAGAGAGGGAAGTTAATTAATGTTAATTAAGAACAAATGAGGCCCAATGACTGAGTCTTGAGGAACGCCTGAATGCACTTCAGTAAAACCGGAATTAAGACCATTAGCGCTAACAAACTGTGATCGATTAAGGAGAAAACACTCCATCCATTTCAGCAGATTCAGATTTCAGCATTTCAGCAGAAACCGCTATTAAAATCTATATATACAGTCAGCTGGTGATGATTGGTAAAAGATGCGGTTTTAGTCATGTGTAAAACATATTAGTTTTGTTTGGCATGAGAAAAATTTTCGAAAACCGTGTTGTCCCAATCAGAAGAAAACGTTTGATTCAAGAAAATTAACAATATTTGTAAATATTATATTGCCACACTGCTCACATTCTGCGAGCGCTCATGTGCTGCCCTCACCGCCTCCACGACGTCAGTCTAGGTCGCCGTCTGCAAGACGGGTTCCCAGTCACGCATCATTCGCTGGCCAATTCAGACGCACGTCCCCCCGCCGGGAAAACTGAAGACGGCGGCCTCCGGGGGTAAGACCGCCGCTGCCGCAGAGAGTGAACAGCGTCCATCCGACGGTTGTATGCGACGACCTCGAAATCCCACGACCCCAGCCGCCGACCTCAAAGATGATCTCACCGCCGACCGCAACGACGATGCCACCGCCGACCCCACCGACGACGGCGTCGACGACCACACCGATGACCTCACCGACGACCCCATCGACGACGGCCCCAAATACCTCACCGACGAGTTGTCAAAGAATTGTTTCCGCCGCCGAAATTCTTGTTGCCGCCGATGGCTATGACGTGTCAGCACTCGTGGATACCGGAGCCGACTTTTCGGTCATGAGCAGCCACCTAACCACGACCCTCAGAAAGGTTCTAACACCTTGGCATGGGCCGCAGATACGCACAGCTGGTTGCCATGTGGTGACGCCGTTTGGCGTCCGCAGCTGCCGTAATAAGATCCGAGGTGCAACTTTCATTGGCTCCTTCGCCGTGCTACGAGAGTTTTCAAAAGAACTGATTCTCGGCATGGACTTCCTTAAAGAGCATGGCGCAGTCGTCAACCTGCATGAGCAATTGGTATCGTTTTCGACACAGCGAGCCGTTGCTACAGACCCCGAGCCGCACAGAGCAGCACTACGCATCTCTGACGACCACGCAACGATACCGCCGAGAGCAAGCAAGTTTGTCACAGTCAAGTGTGATACCAGCTGCGGTACTCGGGGCATTGCCGAAGCGAACATGTCGGTGCTGCTGTCTCGGCAAGTTTGCGTTGCTCGCGCCCTTGTCGACCTTGTTCACGCGCGTACCGAGCTCTTAGTGACGAACTTTAGTAGCGAACCCCAACATTTGACGAAAAACACAGTGATTGCCCATTTTGAAGAACTTGGCGCGCATGCCGTCCAATGTGCCTTATCCACAACGGACCCCGGAACAGCGGAACAGGACACGGCGCCAGCCATTATGATGGACGTGAACCCTGACCTTCTGACCAATCAGAAACGCCGCGTGGAAAGCCCTATTGACTCTTTCCGTGACTGTTTTGCGTCAACCTCTAAGGTTCTTCAGACGCCAATAACTAAGCACCGCATTATCGTCGATAGTGACCACAGACCACTATGTCAGCGTCTTCATCGTGTTTCGTCGAAAGAACGTGATGCCATCCGTCGCCAAGTTGCCGAAATGATCCGCGACGACGTCATACAACCATAGACGAGTCCCTGGGCATCACCTGTTGTTTTCGTCGCAAAGAAAGATGGCAGACTACGGTTCTGCGTGAATAATCGACGTCTCAACAACGTTACCAAAAATGATGTATATCCACTGCCGCGCATTGATGACTCATTAGATCGCCTCCGCCATGCTACCTACCTTTCGTCACTCGACCTGCGTAGCGGTTATTGGAAAATCGAGGTCGATGAACGTGACCGAGAAAAGACCGCCTTCGTTACTTCTGACGGATTGTACGAATTCAAGGCGCTTCCTTTCGGCTTGTGTTCAGCCGCTGCAACGTTACAACGTATGACGGACACTGTACTAACTGACCTGAAATGGCAGTCCTGCCTTGTGTATCTCGACAACGTCGTGATTTTCTCCGACACGTTAGAGGAGCACCTGAAACGTTTGCGTGTTGTTTTCAAGACCATTCGTTCCGCAGGTCTGTCTCTGAAGCCTGAAAAGTGCCACTTCGCATTTAGGGAGCTTAAGATTCTTGGTAATAGTGTGAGCGCTCTGGGCATTATTCCTGGTCCAGAAAAGACGGCCGCCGTTGCTGCATTTCCCTAGCTAACAGATAAACGAAGCTTGCGGCCTTTTCTGGGGCTTTGCGCCTATTATCAGAGGTTCGTTGAAAACTTCTCCAAGCTCGCAGAGCCGCTGACTCGCCTGACAAAAGACTCCGAACCCTTCTTCTGGGGCCAGGATCAGGAAACAGCTTTCAGAAAACTTAAGGCCTGCCTCCAATCTACGCCTATCCTTGGCCACTTCGATGAGAAAGCGGCCACGGAACTGCACACAGATGCAAGCAATGTTGGCCTCGGTGCGGTGCTTGTGCAGTGGCAAGACGGTGTGGAACGCGTGCTCGCATACGCAAGTCGCACTTTGTCCCGTGCCGAAATGAATTATTCCACCACGGAAAAGGAGCGTCATGCTTTTGTGTGGGCAATCACCAAATTTCTTCCCTACCTGTACGGCCGACCATCTTGAGTCATCAGCGATCATCACTCCTTGTGTTGGCTTGCGAACCTCAATGATCCATCAGGGCGCTTTGCACGGTGGAGCCTTCGGGTGCAAGAGTTCGACGTCACTATCGTGTATAAGTCGGGTCAGAAACATAGCGATGCAGACTGTCTCTCCCGAGCTCCTCCTCCGTGTCCACCAGATGAGCCCGACGACGATTATGCTTTCCTCGGCGTTGTCACCACATCCGACCTTGTCCGCCACTAGAGGGCCGACTGCGAACTGCTTCCTCTAATCGAGTACCTCGAAGGAACCGCTCTGCCTCCGCCCAGACTCTTCTCTCGCTGACTTAGGTCGTTTTGTTTAATAGATGGAGTCCTCTACAAGAAATACTACGGCCCGACCGAAACTGCGTATCTCCTCGTTGTCCCAACCGCGATTCGTCAGGAAGTTCTCGCTGCATGTCACGACGACCTTTCTTCTGGCCACCTTGGTTTTTCCAGAACATTTGGACGCCTCCGCCACAGGTACTACTGGCCTCGGCTTCCTGCGGTCGTCCAACGCTACGTTAGAACCTGTCGTGAGTGTCAACGACGGAAGATACCGCCGACAAAACCGGCCGGCCTTCTGAAGCCAATTGATCCATCGCAAATCCCGTTTCAGCAAGTCTGCATGGACTTACTGGGCTCATTCGCAGTGTGCTCCATGGGTAACCGGTATATTGTTTTTGCCATGGACTACCTCAGCTGCTACTGTGAAAGGCTCTTCCCCGTGGCACCACGGTTGAAATTGCGCAGCTCTTTGTTCGCCACATTGTGCTTCGCCACGGCGCCCCCGCGGTTGTATTAACTGACCGGGCAAACGCGTTTACCTCGGCTCTTACACATGAGGTCCTGCGTCTCAGTGGCACCAGTTATAGAAAAACGACTGCTTACCATACTCAAACGAATGGTCTTACTGAGAGGCTGAACAAGACCATTGCAGATATGATGTCTATGTATCTCGACGCTGACTATCGCAACTGGGACGAAATACTCCCTTACGTCACGTTTGCGTACAACACCGCCCTCCAAGAAACGACGCGCTTCACTCCCTTCCGTTTGGTGTATGGCCGGGACGCGCTGACCATGCTGGACGCCATGCTGCTCCCAGATTGTGCCCCTTCGTCTGTCACTGGCGCTGACCAATTCATTCGTGATTCAGAAGCCGCTCGCCACCCTGCTAGACAACGGATTTGACACCAGCAGAAAACTGACGCCCGCCGTTACAACTTCCGCCACAGGGAGGTGATTTACCAACCCGGCGAGCACGTCTGGGTATGGAGACCTATATGTTTGCGCGGGCGCTCTGAAAAGCTTCTGCGCCATTACTTCGGCCCCTACGAAGTGCTACGTCAACTCAGCGAGGTGAACTATGAAGTGTTCCCTCAAGGAGTCGTCCGCTCTTCTCGACTGCCCAAGTCTGAAGTCGTCCACGTGTCCCGCATGAAACCGTATGACGCCCGTTGGACATTGTCGGAGTTCACATTCAGTGCCGCCGCTATGTGCACCTTCGCACTTTCGGTGCCTCAATTCTGTTTTTCCCCCTTGCCGGAGGCATCGAGGCGATGCCTCTTGAAAGGGGGGGGGGGGGCAATGCCACACTGCTCACATTCCGCGAGCGTTGCCATGCGGCCGAACGGCGAGGCTGGGCTCGTGGTGACGCAGAGACGACGACGTTCCCGCTCGCACGCGCGCTGCTGGTCTTCTTAGCCTTCGGATTAAAAGCCCCCTTTTGTGTCGCCCTACGTTTGTCGGCGACAATATGCTCAAACATTTTGCAACATGTGCGTGTTAGAGAGATGAGACGATAGTTGAGGGGAGATGTTCTGCTACCCGATTTGCCGACTGGAATCATCAGCATCATCATCTTGATTACACGCACTGCAGGGCAAAGGCTTCTTCCATGTCTCTGCAATTAACCCTGTCCTTTGCCAGCTGCGCCCACCCTATGCCGGCAAACTTCCTAATCTCATCCGCCCACCTAACGTTCTGTATCCCCCTGCTACGCTTGCCTTCTCTTGGAATCCCCTCCGTTACTCTTAAGGACCATCGGTTATCTTGCCTTCGCATTACGTGCCCTGCTTAAACCCATTTCTTCCTCTTGATTTCGGCTAGGATGTCGTTAACCGGCGTTTGTTCCCTCTCCCACTCTGCCCTCTTCAGGTCTCTTAACGTTATATTTACCATTTTTCTTTCAATTTCAATCGCTGTGTTGTCCTTAAGTTAAGCTGAACCCTTTTCGTTAGCCTCCACGTTTTTGCCCCGTCGGTCAGTACCGGTAAGATACAGCTGTTGTACACTTGTATTTTGCGGGATATTGGCAACTGGAATCTGGAATTACCTTCCCAAGTTTCCATTCTTTTGGTAGGATAGATTGGCTATAAGATTGTTGGAAAATTTTTGTTAGCACAATAGAAGCATAGGCTGAAGTGTTTTTCGAAACCTTAGCATTAATAAGAACTCAACCTGGAACGGAATGAAGATTGAGGTTATCAATAAGTTTAATGACACCAGAAGTATCAAATAATATTGGCGACATAGTTGCATATGAGTGATTATGAGTTCTAGGTATGTGTGCAGATATGAAAGAAAAGTTCTCAGCAAATGAATGATTAAGAATGGTGGCAACAAGGTCTGAAGCAACAGGGTCAACAGAGTAGTCGGTTAGGACGATATTTTCATCAGTGGTGGGATTAATCACGCGCCAAAATTTTCTAATATTTGCTGTGAGCTTAGACGGAAAAATCTGTGAGCGAAAGTGTTTCTTTTCGTCTTTAGCTGCCTGCACTTATGCCTCGAGTACGAAGCGCAACGTTCTCTAGTAGGGGAAAGCTTAGCGATGCGATAAAGTCTGCTTCTTTTTCTTAGATAAACGCTTGATATGATCGCTATACCAGGGAACAGTAGTCTGGTTGATGATGGTGCGTTGAGGAATGAAACGTTCAGTGAGCTGGTTTACTTTGGCCGAAAACATTACTAAGTTAGTTTGAACACTAGGATTATCGAAGCCAAAAAGAAAAACGTCACTATACGAGGGTTCAGTGTTTATTGCCCAAAAAGTGGTTCGCTTATAATCGCATATCACTGTTACCTTGTTGTTAGATTCAGGACAAGTTAACTTTATGGAAAAGTTAAGGAGAGCATGATTGCTAAGTCTAGGCAGGTAAGTTAAATGCGGAATTATTGCGGGTCTAATAGTTAGGATTAAATCTGGTTTATTGGCAACATTAGCTGTTAGTCTTATTGATTGCGTGCACATCTGCTGTAATGAGAAAACTGAGCATACATCCAAAAATTTCCTGGCTAGAGACGAGAATGGCGTCAAATCGGGAATGTCGGAGCTCCAAGTGATTCTGGAAAAATTAAAATCACCTTGTAGAAATATGGGAGATGCGGGAAAACACGTAGTAAAAGAAATAATGAGATCGTGAAGTTCAATGCAGAAGGTGGAGGAGGAAGATGGTGGGCGTTAGCAAACTCCTATTAGAGCTTTTTGGTAGGGGTGCGCGAATATTCGAAATTTCGAATACGAATCCAATCTGTTTTGATATTGGAAGCGTATTCGTATTTGAGAAATTGATATTCGAGAATATCCGAATACTCGAATATTCCCGAATACTCGCCAGTTATCGTATAATGCGCAGACTTTCATAAATTCGACCGTGACAAAACCAAAATATCTGGACAAATTATATATAATTATAATTGGTTTTGGGGGGAAAGGAAATGGCGCAGTATCTGTCTCATATATCGTTGGACACCTGAACCGCGCCGTAAGGGAAGGGTAAAGGAGGGAGTGAAAGAAGAAAGGAAGAAAGAGGTGCCGTAGTGCAGTGCTCCGGGATAATTTCGACCACCTGGGGATCTTTAACGTGCACTGACATCGCACAGCACACGGGCGCCTTAGCGTTTTTCCTCCATAAAAACGCAGCCGCCGCGGTCGGGTTCGAACCTGGGAACTCCGGATCAGTAGTCGAGCGCCCTAACCACTGAGCCACCGCGGCGGGTAAATTATCCGATGATCAAGTTAAAAATTTCCAGAAAAAAATAGAGGTTCTATTCTCTTCCTTCTTCGTCATTTATCACGCGGACCGATCGCATTCCGACGCCGCTAAGCTTGACCGCGTGCGAAGTTCCGTAAGTGGGCATCCTCGCATATCACACGTGCTACGAACAAGATGGTCGACGACCCGCTTGGAACAATCGCAACGCGAAATCGCGGTTTTTTTTAATGCTTCCGTAATGCGTCACATATTTAATGCCCACATCCGAAGAATGCCTCCTGTCGCCTTCATAAATCTCCGAGCGTGGCCTCCGCTGCCCGTTTTGTAAACTACGCTATGCGAGAAAGCCTACTTGCGCAATCTCGCGGGAGCCTCCTGAAGAGGCGCGTAGAGTTGTCAAAATAGGGCTAGCAAACCTGTAAAAATATCGCTTATTGCATAGTACATAGTGACCCGCGCACCTCTTTAGTGGGCGCAATGGCAGGCGTGACAACGATCGGAAGGCCCCTGTCGCTAGGTAAAAAAAATAGCCTGGCCGCGTAGTTTCGGTTTCTGAGCTTCGCCGCTGCCCCGCGGCAACTGCACCTGTCGGGACGCGCATTTGCCCGCAGTCCAATCCCAGCTCCGCGCGGCTTTCGGACGCTGTCTGGTGCATCGCAGGCAATTTCTTTTTCCTTTTCAGAAACCATCTCGATGTTCCGACGCTAGTGTGTGTTCCCCTGCTCCTTGCTTGCATTTGGGTTGTTCTTCCAGCACTCCAAAATGGGCGGCTCGTCACGGGCTCAAAGGAGTTAGCGCGAAGGAGCCGCCTCACAAGGCCTTACTGCATCTTCGCATTTTCGGCAGGATTTTTTTTTCGGGAGGGGGGGGGGGCAATTTTATAAACCGATGCCTTCGGATGCACCGGGCATTTTTTCCGGTCCCTTGAAGTCGGAATGAATGAGGTTTTACTGGTCATCATAAAATTTTTGTTGCCAGTCTTGTTTTGCATGGCATCATTATAGTTTGGATACTCTTATGCTGTCTAGTCAAGGAGTATACATTTCGGGGCACATCATGTTTTTATATGGTACTGAGGAAGTCCAGTTTTGTTTATTTTAGTTCCAAAGACCACACACTATTTTGAAAAAAATCAGGGCAACAGCATCTGTTTGTTTATCATTTTCTGAAATTTTTTTTGTACTGCACAGATATTCGATATTCGATTCGATATTTGAAGTCATTATTTCTTCATATTCACCCCTACTTTTTTGGTGATTAAGTGTTATTGCTGCCCATACCATTTGTAAATCACTCTGAACATGGATACATGATGAAGTGATATCGTTTGAAATCGCCAGCATCACGCCTCCGTCTCTGCGTGTTCTATGGTCACAGGAAATAATTCAATAGGATGAGCATTAAGAAAGATTTAAGAATCTCGGACATGCGCGGTCGACCAGGTTACTTTTAGAGTAATAATTTTTGCAGAACACGTGTCGATTGCTAATGATAACGAGTTACATTTCTTAAACATTTCTCGTGTTAGTCAAAAGAGCTGATACAAAGGTTTTAGATGCCCGTCTACTACCCCTCACGTGTGCCTAGGATGTGCTGGGTTCGCAGTCGGCTGTGGGGGAACCAGAGCCTGCCCTGCTTGTCGGAATGTTCACGATAGCGTCCGTGGCCGAGTCATTCATGTAGCAGCTGTCACTAATAGGCGACTTGTTGTAGCGCAATTTTTGTTTTGGGGCACCAGTTTGGCATTTAGTCAATTCAAGAAGCTTTTTACGAGAGACTCTTGTTGCAGTTGGAAAGTCTTCACTAAGGGCGATTTTAGTGTACTTCAGAGTGTTACGAGTAGCGTGAATCGCATCTTTTTTATTCCAATTTAAAAATTCACCTTTGACGGGGCGACATTTCTTCGGCCTGAAAACTCCCAAGCGATGCACGCGTTCGAATGGATCAGGAAGAAGGGGATCGGTTACACATTGGTTAAGAACAGAAGTTAGTTTCTCTTCTGTCTCTTGCCATATGTCTCATCAGAATCTGGAATACTGTAGAATATTAAGTTTTTGCGTCAAGACCTGTCGTCATGATCGTCTATTCGTGTTTGCAAAGTTCTGACTATCTTAGAAAGTTCTTCAGTTTGGGTTTGTATGCTGGAAACTTCATGGTTGACTTTTTTTGTCTTTTTGTGATTTTTTTCTAGTACGCCTACACGATTCTGTATAGCCGCGATTTTGGTTTTGATGTTCGTTTCTTTCGTTTTAATAGCTTTAACATCGGCTACATGTTCTGTCTGAGGTTTAGAACTTTGCGCAGATCGTCTATGAACACCTTTAAGCAACATAAAAATAACGTTTATTTGATCCGCGGAATCAGAGGGCAAAGTCTCGATGTCAAAAAGCGAATCAGAGCGCAGGGTTGGGGCCCCGGGGTTGCTCTCAATGTCATCGGCGCAAAACAACAAGAGGGCAATAGAAAAACATCCGCAAAAAACTTCGTTAAATACCAGTGGACACGGGAACACCACCAAGCATACGTCATTACTCCTCGCATAGAAAGGAAGATTTGTACCCACCTGCATTGTAGAGGGGAAACGTTTGAGCATCTGGTCGAAAGAGCTGTTCCCGTGTCCACTGAAGCGGTAGGGGCTGAGCTGGCTTCTTAAATACTTCATTGCGAATGGTGCCGGTGTCGGTCCGGAGGTTGCCTGAAGGTGAGTTCCATCAGTCCAGCCGCAGACAGCAGGGGAATGAAGGCAGGGGGCGAAGGAAGCATCCCATCACTTGCGCAGGCGCAAGCGAGATCCGAAGCCAGGGTTGACGAAGCAAGGGCTATCGCATCGCAGGAGGCGGTCAATATCCAAGGCACGTGGTACACAAGCCATGCCTGCATTGTAAAGGGGAAAGGTTTTAGCGCCTTGTCAAAGGAGCTGTTCCTGTGTCCGTGTTTTACTTTGCTCATTGCCAATTCAAAGTCTTCGTAGAAGCTTTCAACGGTCTGGACATCATGACAGAATGTATGCGCGTAGGCCTGCACCGGTCATCTTCAGCTTGCACCTCTTAATAAGCCTAATTACGATAGCTGCCACCCTTTCGTTAATACTATAGAGGTCCTCTACGTTGCCAGCTACATAACGATTAATGAGGAATCCCACACCTAGTTCCCGTCTATTTGCTAAGCCGCGATAGGACAGTATGTGCCCGTCCTTTAGTGCCCTATACGCCTCGCCTGTCTTTCGAACTTCACTAAGCACTATGACATCCCATTTAATGCCCGATAGCTCCTCGATCAGCAATACTAGGCTAGCCTCACTAGATTAAGTTCTAGCGGTAATCGTTGTCAGGTTCAGATTCCAATGGCAGCCTGTCCGGAGGCAGAGATTCTTAGCACTCTCCGCTGCGTCACAGGTCTGACCGCCGCCGTGGTCAGTTGCTCCGCAGCCGCTGGGGACTCAGGGTCGAGGGTTAATTGGTTTGTTCATAGAATATTGAAGCCAAGTACTACACCTAGGTGGCCAAATCCTGTTCAGGTGAGGGAGTGCGTTGTCGGTTCTGGTCACCGAGATCAGGCCGTACCCCAGGCCTGCTTATGCAATTCCATCGAAACACGGAGTTTTTTTTTTTTTCAAACCCGGCGGAGAATTTTGCGGCCCAGGGATTCGAGTCCCGGTCCTCTTGCAAGCGAGGCGGACGCTCTACCTCTATGCCATCGTTGCCCATTGATTACTAAAACACTGGTTAATGATATCCTTGTCGAAATCAAGCGGAAGAAATGGGCTTACACAGGGCACGTATTGCGAAGGCAAAAGAACTGATGGCCCTTAAGAGTAATGGACTGGATTCCAAAAGAAAGGAAGCGCCGTAGGGGGCGGCAGAAAGTTAAGTGGGTGTATGATATTAAGGAGTTGGCGGAGATGCGGTGGATGCAGCTGGCAGAGGGCAGGGTTAATCGGAGAGACATTGGAGAGGCGTTTGCCCTGCAGTAGGCGTAGTCAGGTTAGCGATGACGCTAACAAAGAATAGCATTCGCGAGATCGTGTCGCCCTGCCTGATACGCTTCCTTACTGAAATTTTATTGCTAACTTTATGGACCACTATAGTAGCTGTGCAGTCGTTATAGATGTCTTTCAGTATTTTCACATAATACTCGTCTATAACCTGATTGCACAGTGCCTGCATGACTGCTGAGGTTTCCACTTATCCAAATGCTTTCGCGTATTCAATGAAGGCTATGTATAAGGGTTGGTTATATTAGGTGCATTTCTCTAGCACCTGAGTGATAATGTGAATATGGTCTATTGTCGAATATCCTTTAAGAAAGCCTGCCTGATCATTTGGTTGTTTGCAGTTGAAGGTTTATTTGATTTTTTTAGCAATTAGCTTAAGAAGTAACTTGTGGGCAACGCAAAGTAAGCTGATCAGTGTGCAATTTTTCAATTCTTTGGCGTCTCCTTTCTTATGAATTAAAACAATGCTACCTTTTTTGCAAGCTTCTTTTTCGCTCGAGGTCATAAAGCATCGCCTGTTTATGGTGGCTAGTTTTCTTGCACAATCTGCCATCCGTCCTTCAATAGATCTGCTATTACCTGATCCTCACCAGCCGCGTTGAAAAAGAGAGGTTTGGATTTATTCATGGCTTATTCACGTAAGAAAATTTGTCTTTATACTCTGAACTGTGCAGAATTTTGCTGAACATGTAGGCATTATAATAGGTCTTTAGAGAATTCGGGTGCCTGCTGTATACACTATGCGTTTAAGACAGTATGCAGTCATCACTTTGTTTGCAAGTACGTTTTTGGTTTTGGGCTTCGGATGAATGTTCCCACTGAGGTAATTGTCTGATTCAAGTACATATACTTAACACCACCAAAGGCAGGTTGTTGCAAAATTGCCCTGTTTGACTAAAGAAGACTGCTTATAGAATATAGTTTTACCCTTCGCAGCGACCCTTCGCAGCGACTATAAAGCCGTGCAACTCGTCGACAGCCTTCAAACATCGGGCAGCGGTGGCGGTTGCAGGTTGCTGCACAAAGGTGCTCATACAACTGTTTTCAATTCGCAGTCCCTTTCAGGATTACCGTATCAAGTGCGATCTTCAGGCTGCTAGCTTGGCTGGACCCGCCGACTGAAGCCGCATACCGTGCTGTCACACGTGAAGATACGCCCCTTCGCAGCGACTATAAAGCCGTGCAACTCGTCGACAGGCTTCATACACCGGGCAGCGGTGGCGGCGACAGGATGCTGCACAAAAGTGCTCATACAACTGTTTTGAATTCGCAGGTTATTGTTTCTCTTCTTATTGTTGTTAGTCTGTTGCTGCCACTGCTGCCACTGCTGCCCATGGTTTAGTGTCTTGTTGGCAATGTCGTCAAAAAAGTTTGATCCTTGTTCTGCATGCTATGAAGACATTATAGATGGTGAGGAATTTTTGACCTGTGGTGATTGCCGTCAGTTTTCACGTTGGGAAGTGTGCAGGTGTTGGGGAGCGGAGTTTCAAAACAAAATCTACAAAATTTAGAAAAACCTTGAAATGCCTTTCATGCCGATCTTCTACGTCTCGTACTCATGATAGCAGCAGTAATATGGCTTCAACCGCCGTATGCGAACAGCTTGCTGAGATTAGTAGATCTTTAGCGAATCTCACAACTAAAGTTGATGATCTGTCGTCTTTGAAAGGCACTGTTTCAAGTATTGAATTGTCCGTTCAACATATGTCTGACACGTACGACAAATTGTTAGAAGTAACCAATAGGCATGACAAGGAAATTGAGCTCCTACGTAAGAGAGTCGATGACATTGAGACAAACCAGGACGGGCAACAAATTCGAAAGTTGCGTCAGGAATTAAATGAACAATGCCAGTACAGTAGGCGGCAAAACATAGAAATTCATGAAATGCCTGTCACTGACGGCGAAAATTTACTGAACAAAGTCAACAGTCTTGCGATGAAGCTTAACTTACCCTCACTAGTTGCAAGGGACGTTGAAGGGTTACACCGCCTTTATTCTCAACCTGACAAGCTGCCTATTGTCTTGATCCGTTTTGCCAACCGATACACAAAAGAAGACTGGATTTCAAAGCGGAATGAATGCGAAGATGACATTCGATTCTTTGATAACTTTACTGATTCCAGCAAGAATTTACTCTGACTCGCCAAAATGAAGGCTACGGAAATAAAATATGCCTTCGTCTGGTCTAAGGAAGGAAAGATTTATGTTCGAAAGCAACCAGGGGCCCGAGCAATAAGAATAGCTTGCGACGAAGACATTGCTAAGATTGTTTAAGTGCTGTAGCTGCGGGGCTGCGCAGTACATCTGCTCAACAATGGCGCTTTTTTCTTCCAAGGCATTCACTGACATTCTAAAAAATGGTGCTTATAATCATCGCAAAACACTGTAAACACTGTCTCTTTACCACTTGAACTGTCAGGGCCTAAAAAATAAATCGGAGGAAGTAGAAGACAAATTACTTAAACCTAAGTTTAATTTTGAATTTATAGCTTTCATGAAACTTGGTTTAGCTCATGTGGAGATGTTACAGAGTTTGCTGGTTACAAACCTATTTCAGTATTCCGAGACGGAAGGCGTGGTGGTGGTGTATCTTTATATGTCCAAAATCGTTTGTCCTTTGATATATTGTCGAATTATTCACTGGTTTGTACTGACTTTGAAACTGTCTGCATTGCTTCTCCAAAAGTCACTATAACGGTTGTGTATCGCCCCCCTCAAGGTAATTCAGTCAACTTTTTTCAGTTCATTGATTCGTTTCTGAACTTTGCAAACATAAACAAGCTTCGTGTCATTGTGTTTGGTGACTTGAATATTAACTTTTTGGAGGACAACCCTTTGAAGATCAGATTAAATGAAATAATATTGTCTGATGGCTGTGACAATGCTATTGATTTGCCTACTCGTATATCATTACACACTGAGACATTGATTTGTTTTTTACTAATTTCCCACCCGACAGCTGCATATCAGGTGTTTTTTTCTTTTGGGATTAGTGATCACTTGCCTTTCTTGCACTTTTTCCTGAGACGGCGAAATTGAATGCTCCGGTACGTGCGCGGAGAATTTATGATGAAAAGAACATCTCGAGATTTTGTCACTTGATGTCTACAATTAATTGGGTAGATGTATATCGCGAAGATGACTCGTCCCGTGCCTATGATATATTTATTCAGAAACTGCTTGAATGTTACGATGCTGCGTTTCCAACCCAAACTATAATAAAACACAGAAAGGCTAGAAAAGAGTGGATGTCAAGCGCGCTTTTGAAAAAAATAAAGCAAAAGAATAAAATGTTCTCTCACTTTTTGGAAACACGATGCCTGGATGATTTAATTAAGTTTAAGAAGTTTCGTAACAAATTAAATTCAGATTTAAAGAAGGCTAAATCTCTTTTCTATATTAATAAGTTCTCGCCTATTTTGCACATCCCAAAAGTACTTTGGCAAGGTATTAACGCCATCATAAGGAACAAGAAAAAAGATCTTCCATCTGAGCAAAAATCAATGGGGTGAATTATGCCGGTATGTGACTTGCAAATAAACTCAATGAACATTTTTTAGCTGCCGGATAATACCAGCCTTCAGTTAGCTGCCATTTAACTCGGACTGTAGACGCTTATTTGCCCTCCTGCAGCACTGATTCTATATTTCTGTCACCCACTTCAGCGGATGAAGTTGTTTATATCATTAATGCTTTTAGAAACACGTGCTCACCTGGAGACGACGAAGTAGCTGTTTTTCCTATCAAATGTGCAGTTAATATTATCGCTGGTCCCATTACTCATATTTGTAATAGAATTCTGCTCTCTGGTGTATTCCCTAGCAAATTAAAAGTCGCACGTGTTGCCGTGCTATTCAAAGGTGGCAACAAAAATGACCCGAACAATTGTCTTCCCGTTTCGGTATTTCCTCTTTTTTCAAAATTAGCTGAGCGTGTTCTCTTCAGGCGAATGAATAACTTCTTACAAACTGAGCATCTAATCTGGTTCCAACAGTACGGTTTTCAGGCCGGTAGATCAACCCAATCCGCTCTGTTAGATATTAAAAACTCTATAATTAACAATTTTGAGAATAGGCTTTTTTCTGTTGGAATTTTTCTTGATTTGTGCAAAGCCTTCGATTCTGTGAAGCATTGAATACTACTTCATAAACTAGAGACTTATGGGACCCGTAAAGTTGCAAATGCACTTTTGGAGAGTTACCTAACTGCACTTATCCAGTACACTCAGATTCATGATGCAAAATCTACTTTTGGTACTATAAATGTCGGTGTCTCTATGGGTTCAATTTTAGGACCACTTTTATTCATTTTATACATTAATGACATTGTAAACATTCCATTAACTGCTAATATTATGATATATGCCGATGATACTAATGTCTTTTTTTCTGGCTCCAATCTTAAAGTACTTGAACAGCAATCTAATGCCTAGCTTAACGAGTTAGCGGTTTGGCTCTCTGTTAATCAAATTCAGTTAAACGTCAGCAAAACAAAGTTTATGCTCATTCTTCCTAAAAACAAACCATTAGATCATCGTGTCAAACTAGCTTTTAATGACTTGAACATCGAGCCAGTTTATAGTTGCCGCTTTCTAGGTGTGTATTTTCGCAGTGATATGGGGTCGTCAGATCATGTACACTGCATTAGACTAAAAATGGCCAGGTCTATTTGTGTTATCTATGCTATTAGGCACCTACTTCCACTACTGGTTAGAAGACAATTATACTTTGCCCTTGTTCATTTCCATCTTGTATACTGCAACCTATTGCAACTTGCAACAAAACCGATTCGTATAAATTGCTTTTTCTCCTGAAAAGAGCTCTACGCTCATTATGTTCAAGCCCAGTTGTCGAACATAATCTTTTCGAAACATTTCATGTTCGCAATTTCTTTCATTCCTACAATTTCAGTTTGGCTGTTCACAATTTTTTATAAAGTAAAGCATAATTTCAGGCCTTTCCAAAATGCTTATTATTCAAGAAATGTTACGTATGGTTTACGTGCGGTCGCCTTATCCACTGAAAGACCTAGAACAAAATATGAAAAACAAACTATAGATAATCAAATTGTAACAATGTGTAATGCTTATCAGTCTCTAATAAAAATCGCCGTAGAAAGTCATAGTGTATCTGGTTTTAAGAAAAAACTGAAGATTCTTTTTCCTGTATAAATTCAGCTAACCTTGTATATTTTGTCTTTTGCGTTGCTTCCTTTACTGCCGAGTGTGCATATCGTGTTTTCTATCAATTGCTGTTTATTATCTTTGCATCGTTTTTTCAGTGTTTGCTATTTCTATCGTATAACTTTTGTTGCTTGTTTTGAAAGTGTCTTTTTTTGCCATGCGGCCACTGTTCGATGTATTATTCGGGGTGTAGGCCTCGTCAGGAGGTTTGCCTCGTCTTCCTCCTTTTGCCTCACCTCGAGGGCATATTGTATTATATGCCAAATAAAAATACTACTACTACTACTGAAAAAATACTGCTAATTGAATAAATGTTAACGATATCTATTTTAGTCGAGCGTTCTAGTTTCCATGTTCTTCTTTGGGCAGAAGTTATTCTTTTAAAATAGGTGCATAAACTAATCAATAAATGTTTAGTTTTAATGATTCGGGAATGTTGTTCGCAATTGGAAGGCCGTGGGGCAGCACCACACTGACCATATCGGCGGAGCATGCTTGGTTTCCATCAAGAATATTGTCTGGAGCAAGTGCCACTGAGAACAAGTAAAAAGCTCGGGCTCGCCATCGACCGACAGCGAGCGAATTGTCGCAAAGGTTAGTTATGTTTACTTGTCAATGCTCGATGCAACCGTCATGCAGCTCTACAACTTTCTGACACAAGAAGCGGCCTGATTTATTATGAATGATGGCGGGCAGGTGGAAGAGATTGTACTTTGTTCGAGAGTTTGCATGCCGTGTCTCGGAAAGTTAGTCAGCTTTAAATTGAGCACGACCGATAGAGACGGGCATTGTTTTTGACGACAGCCGAGCAGGCGCTTGCTATCGCAGCCACCAAGCCATTCAGTTTATTGTGGTCGCGAGTCCGCGAAATATAGAGCCTTTTCTTGGTAGCTTCATCAAGTTCTCGATGCACTCGAGCCAGAGTTCTTTTGCACACATGAAGACGACACAGTAAATGACGTGGAAGACACGACGGGGCGCGTGAAAAAATGTACATTGACATTGACATCACACCCAACAGTATCCGTTTTTTGCGTGAGAAAAAAAACTGTGTTGTGCCACATGATCTAGTTTTGTGCTAGGGCTATTTAGTCTCTGGAAAAGCCGCATGATGGGCCGCCCCGTCAAATCCCCACGGTCGTCGAAATCTTCGTTTTGTGAGCAATGCGCTTTGGCGCGGTGATTGATGCTGCCCGGGAAGAGCCGCCTAGCTGGCTCCCCTTTCTGGATGCATGTGTATACCTAGCAGACTTTTGATGTTTTGGAAGGTGGGGTCGTGCAGGGGTATCGCGGCCTAGTGTTTTGTGCCGTAAGCATGCTTAGATTTTTGTTTTCGGCACTATTTTCATTCAATAAAAAAAGGAAAGGACAAAAAATGTACATCATTTTAATATAAACAAATTGGAACGGGTGATGAGGTAGATTGGCACATGCAGGGCAAATAAACTTGAATAGGCTCAAAAGAATGTCAAAGGTGATTCCGCTCTTTTCTAAAATATCAGCAATGATAAAATCCTTGTCATACAATGTCACAGACAGCGTACTGGCACATGCACTACCAAACTTCCTAACATGCATAGTAGATCTCAACCAGTTCCCGCTTGTACCGCACTTTTTCGTTTTTGCATTTTGTTTTACGTCACTTTCTTTTTTACATTCATTATTGTGAGCCTGCAGGAGTGAACCGGTACCGTTCCGCAGGTACAAATTGTGTTCCCGTAGGCGCTCATTGGCTCATCGGCCGGATTGCCCCAATGTACACGTTCCCACATTCTAACAGAATATTATACAGTACCCATTTTTAACAGTTTGTTCACATGCTTGTGCAGTCTGAGTTGCTGCGACTATCGTATGAAAGCAGATGGCAAGGTGTAGAGATTTCCTTTGGGGCCGAAAAACCCACGGGTACGCTGAGCCTGGCAGCTACACGCTTTTATGATTTAGAGGTACTGTGACTCTCGAGTGGTTCTTTTTTTATTTATTAATATTAAGCAAAGCTTAGGCAAATTAACTGAGCAATATCAAGGGAATGCCTGCCTGGTGTATGTTCCCGACCTGACCTTGAATCCTTTCCTGCGCCCTGTGACAACATGACTTTCTTAGGGCTGACTCAAGGCACATCAAAGCGATAGCACGTTTCACCAGTTTTGAGTGTTTTAATCAAATGGGACCAAATCTCTCTGTGCACGTAGTTGGTACTAACAGCAAAAGCCTTCGTGCCTAAAGATTATTTCGCAGTGTAAAAATTCCAAACTGTTGATTTTGGCGAGTTCAGAAGTGAAATGTAATCATTTGGCAAGTCGTCTGAAGTTATTAAAGACGTCCTCCAGAAATAGCGAGTAGGTCAAAGGTGACTGTTTTTTCAAAACAGTGAAAGAATCGGCAACATATATAAATATCTTTAGCCTCGTACTCGCTCAAGCGTCGCAGATCTGTCAATATCCGCAAGAAAAATGTTGCAAAGCACTGGGCCCACGCATGACCCGAAAAAACGGCATTATTTGTGCTATCACGATGAAAAGAAACGCGAACAGCGGAAAGCGTGGCTTTCCGTGCAGTCAGCGCACCCTAGCGTCGGCCCGCTTAGTCAGAGGATTCGTGTCCAACTCCAGTATGCCTCGGTGTCGCTAGGCAAATCGCCGCTTTAAGTCGGCACCACCGTAGCACTAGAATCTTGTTCAGGCCGGCGCTGTCTCACCTCGTGTGTGCTCTGAGTGTGAGGCATGACCGGCGGATGATAAGTTTTACTTCTCATGATGCCTGGCAAGTCAAATACGGGAAGCTTTATTGTTGTCACCATGATTAGTGCGTAATAGAACCGAAGCGTGAATGTCTTGCAGACCATAAGAGGTTTGTTGGTCTAAGAACTGTTCGAAGAGCAATTCCAACAAAAGCTGAAGCTGGCACAAACTTTGAAGTTATCACCAGGAAGATTACTGGACAAAAACACACTTTGCATTAATTTCGATTTGGAAAAGTCTCCTTCGGCAAGAATGACAGATTCCATGCGCCTTAACACAGAGGCGAACAGTTCGGTAGCTAGCTCACTGCCGCGAATCCTGTCCCACTCGGCGTGAACAGCAGCCCTGAGGGAGCCCTTGTTCATTTTATGGAGCTGCAGTCGTGGCAAGCGTAATTTTATAATTGCCCAGACATTTTCATTTCGATTTTTGCCTGCTCCTTTTTCTGACCACGAAAGTTTACAAATAGCAAGGATCTCCAGCAAGGCTTCCACGGAACGAGAAGTATGGATGCGAGAAAGTTCGTATTTATAATAAAATAGCCTATCCTTGAAGATCCATCCAAATCATAAGGCAGGAGAACTTACTACCTTTCATTACAGTTATCTGCTGCAGTTAATCGTTCATATAGCCGTAGAAGGGGACCCAAGCCATCGCCCGTGATGGCTCCCCACACACTCACGGAGCAGCGCGCGCTGAGGCTTTGTCGCTTGAAGCAGGTGGGATCAAAGCTGCACAAAGTAAAGGAAAAAGGAAAAACGGCTGTCCTCCATTGAAGGCCCGATTCGTGCAGGCGCTGTCGAACTACTTGAACATCAAAGTATAGCCAGATCTCGTTATTGATCTGTTCGGCTCTTAAAAAGGGTTGCCTACGGCGGCTGCAGTTATCAGTAGGTCTTCTTCCGCAGTTGTGAAATGTGACCGCGAACCGTGAGGAAGGTCCGACAGTTCTCAATTTCTCAAGGCTTTCAAAGCTGTATCGACTGTCGCAACCGGTCTTCCGGTAATCTCCGCACTTCTCGAGAATTTCTCTGGGGAAACTGAGGAAATTTCTTGAACACTCGTGGCACGATTTTCTTTATATGCTAGAGACTCAAACCGGTAGGTTAGCTTCTGCGCCTTAACAGAAAAGAATTCGCATGTGCATCACCATTTCAAATAATCGTTTTTATTTCTTGGAGCTTTTATTTTTTCGGTGCAGACCTAGGAACGGACGATGATCGGGCTCGATCTTAACGCTTCAGTTCTCTTACGCACGCAATGATGCAAGCGTGTCGCGTATTTTACTTGCCGGGCATCATGAAAAAGGAAGCTTTTTGTCCGCTTGTCGAGTCCGATAATCGGAACACGCAGGCGGTGCTATAGCGCCAGCCGGAACACGATTCTAGCGCTACGGCGGCGCCGTCTGAAGGCGCCGATTCGCATTAGCGACGCCAAGGAATTTCGGAGTTGGACACGGATTCTCGGACTAGTGGGCCGACGCTACGCTGCGCTGATTGTGCGGGAAGCTGCGCTTTTCGTGTTTATTTTCGTCTCGATAGTACATAGTCGCGACCTTCAAAATAAACAGTAGTTGGACGCAAATAAAACGCTACAAGTGCTACGTAGTTGTCAACTGACACATCAGCACTGTTCTCGAATGGCACCGGTCCGTTCATTTCTATGCACAACTTAACAGGCGCCAAAAACTTGTTCTGCGACATAAAATAAAATAGGTCAGCAATATCTACAGAAAACTTGCGTTCTGCTGAGTTTGCTTCACGCAAAAATTCAGTACATTTTATGCTATTCTTGACGGCAAACGGATCGTCTGCAATCAGCCTGTTCAATTCTTTAAGGCTTGGTTTATGGTTTATGGGGGTTTAACGTCCCAAAGCGACTCAGGCTATGAGAGACGCCGTAATGAAGGGCTCCCGAAATTTCGACCACCTGGGGTTCTTTAACGTGCACCGACATCGCACAGCACACGGGCCTTTGGAATTTAGAAGGAACAGCCTAGCAGACGATGGGCCAAGCTGAGCGCGCTTTGTCCACATGCGCTTAGCCTCACTTGTTTCCAGCCTCGCCCCGCCGTACAGCTATGACGCACGGAAAAGTCGCCGCTCGCGCACTCCAGTAAAAGATTCGGGGCGCCTGTTCTTCGGTGCTTTCTTTAGGACGCTTGCAGTGCCATCCAGAATGTGGATGCCCCCGAGAACCTGAACAGCTGAACTGTCATCTTTGCTTTGTTTGCTTTTCTTGGTTAACACTGCGGGAGTTTGTTTCCAGATAAATGCTGGAGCCCGGCCGTCTGATTTAATCAGAAATTGGAGCTTCATGACGGTCATACGCTCAGTTTTACCGAAAAACCACCGTAAGCGGAGGCAATCCTTGAAAAAACGGAGCTGTCTCCATAGTTCTGAGCTCAGACTCCAAGGAAACTCTATTCACTCTGTCGTCTGGTTTCATACGGTAGTAGCAACAACTCAGACTGCATGAATAAATTTGTGAACCAATTTGTCAACCCTTAAAAAGTGGTAGTGTATAAAATTCTGTTAGTTTGAGGGAACGTGTACATTGGGAAATTCTGCCAATGTGTCACTTCGCGCCTACGGGAACACAATTTTTCCCTGCGGAACGATACGTGTTCACTCCTTCCGGTGCACATTAATAGATGTGAAAAAGAGAGAGAGAGAAAAAAGAAAACTTTATAGGCGCCAAAATTTGGTCGATTCAGCGGGACCCGGGTGTCTTCATGTTGAAGTTCCGAGTATTCCAGGGGTGGTGCCCTTATTACAGAGTCTTGCTACCTCATACGCATGCTGGACCAGTCCTTTTTGGACCGCCAGCACGCTGCTGGTGAGCCGGCTCTCCCACTGTTCCGCTTTGGGCTCTTTTAGTTTATGGCATGAATAATTGTTTTTACACTCCCATGTAATATGGTATAAAGTGTGGCTGGCTCCACACCACTTGCATGTGTCCGCGTACTGGTTCGGAAACTTTTTGTGAAGTATGTGTGAGTTTTAAAAGCTTCCTGTTTGTAGTCTACGACAACCGACTGCCTCATATTGCGTTAATAGCTGGTGTGGTGGAGGATACGCTATCCTCTGTCCTCTGTAGTGATTTAGGATTTCCGCGTACGATGGTTCCACCGTTGTGGTGGGCTCAGGGTCACTTGATGTATCTGCTCGGTTGATAAGCTCGTGAGCTAGATCATCGGCCCTCTGATTCCCAGTCACCCCGTTGTGCCCCGGCACCCAGAAAATTTTGTGCTGAATTTCCTTGTTCGGGGGTCCCGCCTGGAGGACGATGCGTAGCGCTCTCTTGCTGATCCTACCATTAGTTTAGGGCCTGCATGCTTCTTTGGAGTCAGTGATTATTGTGAGCGATTTATTTCTGCGGTATCCTTCATCTACTGCTAGCGCAACAGCAGATTCTGCCCCCCCTCGGATACTCTGCAGCCGCTCTGTGATATACTGGTGACTAGGCCCATTGATGGTTCACCACCACCGATACTACTCTGTGTTCCTTCGTGTTTCTGTTCCATCGATGCAAAGTCGCATCTACTGTATACTACATACCATTCTCTCGCAGCCCTTCTCCCTGCGTGCAGATTAGGGTCCATGTTGCGACGGAGTGGACACACCCTGAGTGTTTGGCGAATGTTATCAGGTATGCCCGCAACCCTATCTTCCACTTCTTCACTTAAGTAGCCCAGCCTTCAGAGGAGCGCTCGGCCGGTGGTTAACTGCTGGAGCCTGTACATTGGGCCCCTATTTGAGCTTCCTTTAGCTGGTCAAACGTATTCTGGACTCCCAGCTTGAGGAGTTTCTCGTTTGACGTATTTCTTGGTAGATTTAGGGCCGTCTTGAAAGCCCTCCTGATTAAAGTGTCTGTTTGTTCTTTTTCAGGCTGTGTCATCTTGTGGTAGGGGAGTGAGTATGTTATGCGGCTGACCACCAGGCTCTTGACAAACTTGATCGTGTCATTCTCCTTCATGCCAAATCTTCTCTGTGATACTCTAGTGATCGTTCTGCTGACCTGTTGCATTAATTGTTGGAGAAGGCTTAGGGTGCGGCTGCACTTCCCGCTGCTTTGGATCCACATTCCCAACACTGTGATCATGTTGCGTTCCGGGAGGACCTCCCGTTCAATTTTTGTTTTGTATATTTCTTTGGAAGGTCTCTTGCCCACTCGTAGAATTTCCGACTTCTCGGTGGAGCATGCCAGGCCTCTCTCTCTGACGTAGTTTTCTACGCATGTGGCTGCCTTCTGCAGGAGATCTAGTTTTTGCCCTGGGGAGCCCTGGCTGATTCAGATCGTTGTATTATCGGCGTACATAGCGTGCTGTATCCCCTCTATCTGGCTCAGCTGTCTGCCTAGCCCAATCATGGCTATGTTGAAGAGGACCGGCGAGATCACTGAACCTTGCGGGGTGCCTTTGTTTGGTGTTTCGATGACATGCTGCGTAGGTCCCCCAGTCCAACCGTAGCTGTGCGGTTTGACAGGAAGGCCCTTACGTAGTCGTGTACTATTCTTCCGCAGTTGGTAGTGGTTAGCCCTTCCATGATGGCGTCATGGTTGACGTTATCGAACGCGCCTTTGATGTCCAGTGCCATGATGATATTCTGCCTTGTTTTTGGGGCGGCTTCTGCGACTTCCTCCTTGATCTGTAAGAGGATGTCCTGCGTCGATAGATTTGTTCGGAAGCCGAACATACTGTGCGGGTACAGATCTTCATCTTCCAGGTATTATTGTATTCTCCTTGTGATGACTCTCTCAAAAAGTTTTCCTAGGCACGACGTGAGCGAGATAGGGAGCAAATTGGTTATCTCCAACTTCCTGCCTGGCTTGGGAATCATCACAACTTCTGCATGCTTCCATTCCCGTGGCAGTGTGCCTTCTGTCCACAGTGTATTGAGGTAGGCTGTGAGTTGCATCACCGCTTCATTGCTGAGGTTGCGAACTAGCGATTTTCTAATTTTATCGGCTCCTGCTGCTGTGTTTCTGGTAACCGCTCTGATGGCCGCATAGACCTCTTCCTTGGCTATCGGCCTGTCGAGGTGCGGGTTCTCCTCCCCTTGATATTCTCCTTGGTATCCTTGCGGCTTGTCTGTGCCATAGCACTTCTTGACCGCCTCCAGGATCTCTTCATATGACTCTTTGCTGTTGTGAACCAGCCTCTGGATTGCTTTCCCACTTTCTGCTTTGGTCGTTGTTGGATCCATGAGGGCTTTGAGTATCCTCCACGTTCTGGCCGTGCTAAGGGTGCCGTTCAGAGAGCTGCTAAACTGCTCCCACCCCTGTATGGCCAGGTGTGCCGCATACTCCTCTGCCTTCTTGGTGACCTCTGCGATCTTGAGTCGTAGCTTCCTGTTAAGCTTCTGTCTTTTCCATCTCTTTGTGAGCCCTCGCCTTGGTTCCAATAGCCTAAGCAGCCTCGGATCCACTTCCGGTGTGACTACCGTACTGTCTATCTCTTGCGTGTTTTGTTCCTGCAACTCTTTCAGCTGCTTCTCCATTTCTCCATTATTGAGGTGATTGCGCCTTGCATCTGCCCACAATCACCCAGGAAAGCATCCCAGTCTGTTATGTGGGCGGTTAAAATATTCTTTTAGTATTCTTTGCTTCAAGAGTGATCTTGATTACATAGTGGTCACTTCCCAGGCTCTCCAGCAAGTTCTCCCACTCGACATGCCGCTCTCCTCTGACAAACGTCAGGTCTAGGCACGTGTCTGGGCTAACGCTGTTCCCTAGTCGCGTTGGTTGGTTCTCATCTGTTAGTAGGGTGCAGTTTGCATTTTCCGCTGCTATACAGATTAGTTGTCCTTTTTTCTCTCCTTTCTGGTAGCCCCCGCTGGGGTCTCTCGCTTTGAAGTCTCCCGCGATAAGCAGAGTGTTGGATTTAGCTAGTCTTCCCACCTCCATGAAAAGCTTATTGAAATTGCATCTCTTCTGTCTGGGTGGACTATATAGGTTTACTATGAAAGTGCTTTTGGCTTTATGCTTCTTTTTGGGAATAACCTCCGTTATAGCGTGCTCTATCCCCGTGTCCTCAATTTCGTCATGCGCTATGGTGACTAAGTGGTTGTTAGAGTTGCAGTGCGTCCATTTTCCTGGCACTGGTATCCTTTTAAAACCGCAGTTATATTAGTTTCTTGTAAAGAATTAAATCAGGCGGTGAGCCCTGCGTGTATATGAATTGCTGCAGTAGTCCCTGCTTACGCCGGTAACCCCAACAGTTCCACTGCCATATATTTAGTTTGGTGTTGCCTGCCATGTCGTTGTCTTAATGTTGCTAATTTGGTTTTCGTTTCCAAAACTTCTTTCGTTGAAAAGCCTATCCCGGGCTTCGCTTGTAATTTTTTGAGCAGTTTTACTTTTGATATAGCTACGGAAATACTGGTTTTCCTGCTGTTGCTGCTGCATTTGCGACTGCATTTGTGATATTTGATTTTGCATGCTTCGTTGAAGGCTTTCTATGCCGTTCTCTGCATTACCTTCCATTACGACTGGTGGGGGAGTTGGACTCCGTGGTGGCGTTGGCACGCGCACCGGGGTGCCTGTTCTAAGGGCCTGCTGCTCACTGATGTATTCCCTCAGTCTTTCTTTGAGCTGCTTGTTTTCCTCCCTAAGGAGCTCTAGCTCTTTCTTAATCTTCTTGATTTCCTCTTTGTCGTCATTATTGTTTTGCCCATTTTGTGGAAAAAGTGATTTGAGAGGGCCTGCTCCCCAGCTCACCTTAACGCCGCTCTTGGTCTGCTTCTGCTGTTGTTGCTTGGGTGGTGTTCCGTGTTTTTGGCCTAGGGGCGGGAAGGACTCGTCCCTGGGTCCTCCGCTGCTAAGGCTGCGACCCCGGCTCCAGCTCTAGCTGCGCTGACGGAAGGCTCCCTCGTCCTGGTTGCGAGGATGACTGCTACTCCTGTCCCGCTCCAAGCTGAACCATCTCGGCCGGCGTCTCTTGCTGCGGCTACAACTCCTTCTCTGCTGCTGCGCCCCTTGTGGCGGGCGCCCTCTCAGCTCTGCCGCTGACTTGAGTCTGTTTGCATTCCCTTGCGCCTGTCAGGTGCTCGCCTCCACAGACCATGCACTTGACTTGACCTTGATGTTCTTCCTTCGGGTTGCTTGCTGCGCAGCGCCTGCAGGTTTTTGCGCTTGGTGTCGGGCATACATCCGAGCGATGTCCTTGCATGCCGCATACGAAGCAGCACTGCCTCGTGGGCCTGTAGGGGTAGGTTTGGTACTCTCCCGGACAAAAGAGGACCCATTTAGGAATGTTGGGTTTCTCAAATGAGAGTAATGCCGTCTCCGAATTACCTAGCATTCGTGCCGCTACAATCCTGTTGTCCTGCGTTCTCAATCTGAGCTGCGATTGGAGTTCTTCTTCCGTCATGCCTGACGGTAATCCGTGTATGACTGCCGTGCGATATCGCTGGGTAGGGCGATGTAGGCTTGTACTTGATACGTTGTGCCTTTATACGGAATGCTCTCGATGTTTGTTATTTTCTTCGCTGTGTTGTCGTCTGAAGTACTTGCTATGATGATATTCGATCCTGGCTTGAGTCTGACCATGAAGTCTTCTGCCTTGATACTTCTATTGCTCGCTTCTACGATGGCTCTTGTAGCTTAATAGGGCTTCATTTCTTGCACTTTAAGTCCGCCTCGTGGCCTGATGATGATCTTCATATCATCCCTGGGTAGCGGGGGCAGCTTCTGCCTTGTCTGCCTCCTCGTCTCCCCCTTTTGTATGCCTTCCTTGCCATTCTACGGTTGCGTCACACTATCTGCGGCCCCGTTGGCTGGCGCCATTTTGCTGCTGTTGTTGGTGATACCCAGCAGGGGTTGGGTGCTGTCTTTTCCCGTCTGCTTTGCCCTCTTTGTCGGTTTCCTGGATTGGTATATTGTCAATCCCGGTTCTGTTTCCACGGCCCGCCTGCTAACGCTCATCGCGTTGTCTTGTTGCATGGCCTCTGCTTCTTTAGCTTCCATTGGTCCGCCGTCCGGTCCCGCGCCGTTGCACGTGGTCGTCGGCGCGATCTTCATTTCCTGGTAATTGCCTTGTTCCTGGATAAATCCAGGTTCTATATTGCTTGCAGTAGAGTCATTGTGTGCCCGAGTCACCATTATCACCGATCCGAGAGCTTCTGGTCCGGCGGGGCGCCCCTATGGGCTCCGGGGTGGTTAGGCCTAACCGTTAGGCATAACTCCCTGCCATGTGGTCTCCGCTTTTATCCTCGATAAAAGTCCAAAATTTGGACCTACCGGGATGAATTTGGTGTCCTCGTGGTCCTGGTGACTTGTTCTCGATTCTAACAAAACATTTGGGTGGCCCGATAATTAGTCGAGTTGGAGTTGCGTGAATTCGCGGAGCCCATGCTACACACGTCCGCACGCCTCGCTTGCGCCACAGCGCCCCCCTGTGGAAAAGAGAATGACGTAAAACAAAAAGCAAAAAGGCGAACGACCGATACAAGGCTTCAAGTTGTAAGCATTCTGTGCAGGAGCATGTGACACGGCCGCGCGAGAACAGTTTGAGGCATACCATGTTAGGAAGTGTGGTAGTGCATGTGGCACTGCGCCGTCATCCATCACATTGAATCACAAATATTTTGCTGTTCTAGATTTGTGTAAAAAGAGTGCAGTCACCTGTGCCCTTCCTTTGGCCGCTTCGGGTTTTTTCGCCCTGCACGTGCCAATCCATGTGATCACCCACCCTCCTTTTTGGGTACGTAAGTCATAATCTTTTTTCTGAATAAATCAGTCGCAAGCAGCGCCCACTCCTCTCTAACTCGTCCTTTACTATGTTTCTTTGTGCCCACAAAAAGAATTCTGAGAATGGACCAACTAATCCCACAGCGCATATTAGTGTAGTGATCTTCGTTGTGTTCCTGACTGCCGGGCTGCCGTCACCAGTATGTGATATCTGGTGCAGCTGCCCTCGTCTGTAACTTCATACGTGACCTCATTCCCTGGCAGCTATCGAAAAAGCCCGAGCCGCTCCTAACCAGACACCGTAAAAGCCAAGGAAGACGTCCCAACTGAAGGGGAACTGCGAAGCAGAAGAGGTTTCCAGAGCATTCCACTTGTGGACGGACTGCTACCAAACTGAACGCAAGTGCAGAAAGGTTCCTCATCGTGAATGTCACCCACGACTACAACTATCCCGTCCATTATTCTGGACCACCCGCCAACTGCAGCCCACATCCAGCAGCTCACCAGGAGCAGATTCTGAAGAATGGCTCGAGTTATTGGAACGTGTGGCTGTGTCCGACAACTGAGGTGGTGAGACAAAAGTAAGGAATGTTTTCTTCGTCCTTAATTGCCCAGGCAAAATTTAGTTGATAAACGCAAAGCGTCTCTGGCGATACGGGAATCGTTCAGGCGATAGTTCCTTAAGAGAGTCACAAGCATTGTCAGGAAAGAAAGAGCGCATCGGCTTTGCAGTCGCGCACCCAGCAGCCGATTGAGACATTCATCGCATACATAGAAGAAATGAAGTGCCTGTTTTGACATTCAGGTCGTGCCACGAAAGAAATGAAGAAGGCGGAGCTTTTGATGCGAGTTGCTAAGGAGGCACGCAGTCTGACCAGCAATCCACCGAAGACCGTCGCTGAGTTCAGTAGCCCAGCGACCACCATTGAGAAAATTCTGGAAGCACGAGCCTGCCACTTCTAGTGACGGCTCGAAGTGACCTTGGCAACCTTCTCTGATGGCAACGCATTCGGAGACATCTTTCAGGACACGATCCGCGATGTTAGATGGATGGATGTCTATCCATCCATCCATCCATCCATCCAACATCGTGGATACAGCTGAACCCTTTAAATCTGGCGGTGGCTCAAGCCATCTAGCCATGACTTATGAAATTTTACTCTTCTATTGATTTTAGCTACCAATCAGATAACCTTTGCTTGGTTATTTCTGCCCGCTTAAAACCTACTTTCCCTTCACTGTCGCTAAATCCCAATGCCTTGGATAAATCAGCCCCGCTGCTTTCCACTGTAGGGTGAAGCCCTTTACAGAAAAGTATCAAGTGTTCAGCCGTTTCCTCCTCCTCTCCGCACGCAATGCACAACGTGTCTATCTCGTGGTACCTGACTCTATACGTCTTAGTCCGCAAAACTCCAGTCCTGGCCTCAAACAACAAAGAGCTTCCCCTACAATTGTCATAGATATTTTCTTTGGATATTTCCTGTTTAAAGGTCCGGTATGTTTCTAGTGCCGATTTCGTCAGCATCCCTGTTTTCCACACAGCCCTATTTCTTTCTTCAACCTTTTTTTAACCGATAATTGCTGATTTGCCCTCCTACTGCTGTCCATTTATTTGCTTGTCAATTTTCTAGTTCGCTTTCTCCATTTCGTATCAACATTTCTTATATACAGGTATCTTAAAACTTTCCTAGCCCACTGCTTTTGCCCCATTTTTCTCAATCGCTCCTCAAATCCTATCTTACTGCTAGCTTCTCTTCTCTCGCTCGACGCCCATCCCATATCACCCTATACCCCCTCATTTGCTGTATTGCCATCTGCTCCCAAAGCTAGCCTCCCTACGCTACATTGTTTAATTTCTAACCCTGATTAAACATCTGGTCTCATGCACAGGACCGCATTACCGAAAGTCAGGCTAGGATCCATCACCTCTTTCCAGATCCCTCTTACCACTTCATACCTATTGTAATTCCACGATGCCCTATTTTTCATGACAGCTGCATTCCTACTAGCTTTATTCATTACATATTTTTCATGCTCTGTTAGATACTCAGCACCGTTATTTATCCACACCCCAAGATACTTGTACTTACCCACTACTTCTAGCGTGAACTCCTGTATTCTATGCTCGCCGACCTCATCGTTAAATATCATGAGCAGATTTTTCCTTACTAAACTTGAAACCTAATCTATCTCCCTGTGTACCACAGATGTATATCAACTTCTTTAAATCTTCCTTGTTGTCAGCCATTGGCACTATATCATCAGCGTATATTAGTCCCGGTAATGACAGTTTAATCAATTATCCTTGCTTGAAAAAACAAAGGTTGAAGCCTAGTCCGCTCCTTTCTGGCTTGGTCTCCAACCCTTGCAGATAAAACATGAACAACAAAGGAGACAGAGGACATCCTTGCCTAAGCCCCCGCTGTATCTCTACAGGCTCTGATACATTGTTTCCATTTTATAAGCACTCTGGTACCTTTATATATATCTTTTAAAAGATTAATTACTCCCTTTTCCACATCCAATGTGCCCAGCATGTTCCACAGATACTCTTGATTAACGTTGTCGTAGGCTCCCTTAATATCCAGAAAAGTGAGCCATAGGGGCCTGTGTTCCTTTTCAGCAATCTCTATACACTGTGTCAATAAAAACAGATCGTCCTCCAACCTCCTTTGTTTCCGGAACCTATATTGTAGCTCTCCTAGCACCCCCTCGTTCTCCACCCAAGCCTGCCCGATCTGTCCTTTAAAATCTGCATCACCACCCTGTAAACCACAGATGTCACTGTTATGGGACGGTGGTTGCTTATGTCAGCTTTGTCCCCCTTTCTCTTATATATCATGTTCATTCTACTTAATCACCATTCATCGTGTACTTTCCCATCCACTATCATTTTATTCACTACCTGTATTAATCTCTGCTTGGATTTTGGTCCTTCCTTCTTCGTTAACATAATCGAAATAACATCTGGTCCTGTTGACGTGCCACTAGGAACCTTCTTTTCTGCCCTTTCCCATTCGCTTTGCTCAAGTGAAGCAATTGCAGTAACCGGTCTATCCTCCTTCGATAAATTATGTGCAACATTTCTTTAAATTTTTCTGTCATCCTTGTTCCTATGTGTTTTATCGCTTCATACCCTTCTAGTGAATACCCTGATCTGCGACAATAAACCTTTGTTCTAGCCTAGTCTTATTGTTCATTGCATTTAGATGCTTCCAGAATTATTGAGCTGCTTTTCTACCATTTTTATTTACTCTTGATATCCATTGGGCACCCTTTCTTCTAATTTTCTCATTAATAAAATCGGATGCTTCCCTTCTACACTTTGTGAAAGTATCCCATTTTCTGTCTACTTCAATTTCAGGTTCCCGCCTCTTCTTGGAATATCTGTGTCCCCTGGACGCTTCCTGACGTTTCTCTATCGCCCTCTTGACCTCCTCATCCCACCAAGTCGGGTTTGCGTCTTTTCCCTTTTAGCTTTACTCGCACCTTAGCTAGCTCTAGCTCCAGTAATCGAGTTAATTTGGTATAAGTTCATTCTGTTTCACTATCCTCAAAAATTGCTTTCTCAATTTGGCAGCTGCTTCCAATTGCTTTTCTGAGTAAAAATTCCCATCTGATTGTTCATCTCGCTTCAGTCCTACTTTAGTTTCTCTTCTGAAACTCAACTTGATACGCTTATGGTCACTACCTAGACTTCTGGAACCATGTTCATCTATGCTTATTACCCCTAATCTATTATACATCCTCTGTGACATTAGTGCATAATCAATCTTCGACTGCAGACTCCCTGCCTCCCATGTTATGAGCCCTTCACACTTCTCGATACTGTTGCATAAAACTAAATCATGTCATACATGTCCTGCAGCATGCTTCCTGTCGAATCTGTGCACCCATCCAGGTCTTCTATATGTGCGTTCATGTCGCCTAATATAATTATCTCGCCCTATCCTCGTAGCTCATCAATGTCGCTTGCAATACATTCTAACATTTTCCTGTTTTCCTCTTTGGCATTAGCTCCTGTCCACACGTATACAAAGCCAAGGAGTGTTTGCTCCCCTGTCACTTTTCGTTTTAGCCATAAATGTTCCTTGCATTCCAGTTTAACCCTTTGGAGATTCTTACTTTTATGAATGAATGCCCCAATTCTATTCCCATTTCTGCTGCCCTCTATTCTATTGAAATATTCCCATCCGTAGTCTGGGTTACAGGGTGGTTGCTCCATGTCTCTAAGATGCGTTTCCACTAAACCATATACCATTAATTCCTCCTGCCTTAACAGTTCTTCCATTTCCTCCCATTTCAGTCTATTTGTGCCACCTTGCATGTTAATGAAACATATATCTGAATTAACCTGTCCCTGGCGCTTGTGTCTATATCTTCTGCTATGGTCCCATCGTCCCTTTGATCTTGGTTCTTCTCTACACTGGTTCCCTCAGAGCTCTGGGTCCCCCCAATAAAGCTGTTGCCTGGCGACCTATCCTACTACCCACCCTCTTGCCAGTGGCACCACCATAGTGAATGCCATCCTGTGCAAAAGGGTGGGGCTGGCCTCGTACACTTCCCTTGGAAAAGGTGCGCCACCGGTGACCATCGCTCAACCAACCTCTAGGAGCCACGCTCTCGGAAACCATCCGCGAAGGAGCCCTGCATGAGTTTGGAGCCTCGTCATCGAAGCTCCCTGCGGAAGCTCAAGCCATGACCTACGCCGCTGTTCTACACAGTCCTCAGCCCCACCGACTCCCTTATGTCCTCTTCGACGTGAGCCATTTATATGAGAATCCGACTTCCTGCTCCCGCCCGCCTAGCCTAGGAACGACGCTCTATTCCAAAGAAATTCGACGCCGGCAGGACATCGGACAGCCACCCACTGTGCTTTCACAACGGTTAGGCCGGCCATATTCTTCGCTGCTGCACGTATCTACGGATCGGTCTTCGTGGTTTTGACGTTCACGCGCCACGACCACACTCCGGCTACCGACCGCAAGAAATTGACGACTACGTGCGTCGCAAGGAGAATGTACCGAACCCCCCTTTCCCGCTCACCATCGCCGCGAGCCTCGCCCTTCGCGTCGCATCTATGCAGCCACGGTAGGAGGAATGTCAGCGTGCACGCGTAGGGAAGCTGAAGACAGCAATCTTAGGAGGTGAGGTCTGTGAAGAGGTAAACGCCGAATATACAAAACCGCCCACGCCGCATGAAGACGCAGCTTACTAACACGAGCAGACCACAGCGCTACACAACTTCAGAGCGACGCCGTAACCCTGGAGCCCCGACTACAAACCTTCCCTATGATTCGCATACCCGACGAAGTCGTGATGACGTGAAACTCAAGAGTCAGGACATCCTACTTGGAAGTAACTATCGATGGCCGTAAATTCGATGATGATGAATTTTTATGGCGCAAGAGCATCTATGACCAAAGAGCGCCATGACAGAAGGAATCTTTTTTTTCTCAAGGTGGGGTCAAAGACCCACTTCCCAAGCATTTCACCCTAAATAAGCCGAGCACCAGACTAGGCGAAAGCTTGTACTCATTGTATCACCGGTGGGTGTCCGGCTGCACGGCGGGACAGGGGATCGAACGCCGCACCTCCCGCATGCGAGGCGAATGCTCCACCACTTGGCCACCGCTGCGATACGATGGCCGTAAATTTGCCGCTCTGGTTGGCACAGAAGCTGAACGGAACTTTCATCGTGCAGCTAAAGAAAGTGAAGACCGCCTGGGACGATCTACAGGTGCCCACTGGAAGTAGAAACCTATTACACCAACGAGAAGATGCAGTGCGCGAGAGACCGTCGATGGGCATATCTATCCTGTGACTCTAGTAATGCTACAGTAATATTCCCGCGACGGGATACTAGGCATGGATTTCCTTAGTGAGCATCGGCGACCATTGACCTTCGACTCAAGCTCAACACGATTTTGACGGAAGAATCCATCCCTTCGATAACAGCCCTAGAGCATCACGTTACACTGTGTGTACTGGGAGAGCAAGTGAGGATGCCACCCTGCCCGATAGCCATAGTAACCGTAGATACCAAATGAAGCCAAGAACATCGGAGACATCATCGAGGACCCACGGAGCTGTTTCTGGACCCAGGAACTGACATTACAAGAGGCATCAATTTCCCCAGTTGCCCACCGACACCACAACAAAGGCGCTATCACTGTATTTCTCGACAAAGTCACCAAAGATGTGCTACATGCCTTCGTCATTTCTGACTCATTCGAAAAATACCTGCCCTCCCAAAACCACAGACCTTCTTTGGACACCAACCTAGAGAAGTCTGGGCACAGACAAGACAGCATACGCTGTCTCCTTCAGAGCTGCCTTGAATGTGCGTCAGCTTTTACTCATCACGTTTCGAGATATCGTGGGGTCCGCTACCAACCTGAGATCACAGCGCGATCTTTGGCAGCAACTAGAAAAAAGCACATCTCGCATTGAGACTTGCAGCCCATCCACAATAGTGTCACGTAGTGGTGACGGCAGTCGAACCAGCGATGAAGACGGACAAAAGGGTCTTCTAAAAGAAAACTGTTTATTGGGCTGACTTGCACCCGAAATGGACTGAATCACTCGGCGGCGGCGAAGCGACAAGCGTGCTCGGCGGTCACCGAACAGAATGCCCGCCGCTGTCGGCCGCCCTCGATTTAAAGCTGATAGCGAACTTTCGAGATAAAGCGTGCAAAGTTACTAGAACATTCCGGAACAACGTAGAATCAGCTCTGCCTGGCTGCGATCAATCGAGATAAATGTAGTCGCATCTTGCGTCGCAAACAAACCGACAAAGTGGTGTGGCGGAAAATTTGAAGAATGAGCAAACGCTGCAAATATTCGCGGCAATAGCATTGTAGAAACGAACACCTGCCGCGTGCCAAAGATGAAGTCACGGTACAATATGATGGACAGAGGTCGAACTATGTACGTATGACATCAGTGGACGAAATGGGGGCATAGTTTCGGTTTCGCGATTCCAAAATGGCGTCTATTGAAAGTGGTTTTATTTCGCGGATCGCTAGACGCTTAGCGCAGCCAACAAAGTCCGATGTCCCATTCAAGTGGGAAGCTACGTAACGCGAAGCATTTCAAGAGTTTAAGCTTCGCTTACAGTCGCCGCTCCTGCTTGCACACGTCTACAAAAACGCCGAAACCGAAACTGATATATCCTCAAGCAGCGTGGAGCTAGGCGCCGTTCTCTTTTTCAAGTGCCAAGGCCGCGTGGGAGTAATAGTGTACACCAACCGCTTTTTGTTTGTCACAGGACAACTCTTCCACAACGCAGAATGGGGGTCTTGTGAGATGCTTGCGACAGTGTGGGCCGCGTCAGCATTACACCCGCTCTTGTACGGCAAGCCTTTCAAAGTTTTGACTGCCCATCACATGCTATGCTGGTCCGCCAGCTTGAATGACCCACTTGGCTACCTTATTCGACGAAGCTGACGACTCCAAGAGTTTCACGCCACCGTTGTTTACATGTCCGAACGCAAACACTCAGACGCCAATTGCATCTTACAAGCCCTTGTAGATCACCGCCGCAAGACGGCAATGACGACGCCTTTTTAGGACGTATCAGCTGTTGCACTTCTGCACAGCAGCAACTCTTGGACCCTGAGCTCCAACGCCTCATCGATTACTTGGAAGGCAAGGATTCTTCGCTCCAGCTTCGTTCAAGCGGGAATTGTCTTCATTCTGCGCATTGAATCGTGTCCTCGTGAAGAACTTCGCACCGAATAATACCGCGTACCTCTTAGTTGTACCTGCAAGTCTTCGGGTAGAAGTTGGGCATGCTTCACACTATGAGCCGACAGTTGGCACATGGGGTTTTCTCGCACCCTTCTCCGCAGTGTAGACAAGTATTGCCGACACTGACTACCGATGTCACACACTATGTGAAACCTTGCCCTGAGATTCTAAGCGACGTAAAGCGTCTCGCACTCATCCTGTAGGATTCCTGCACCCTACTGAGTCCCCATGAATGCACTTATTGCAACAAATAGGCATTGACCTGCTTGGGCATTTCCCAAAACCAACAGCTGAACACAGCTTGATCATCGTGGCCACTTTACCCGCTGCGCCGAGACATAAACCATGCCTAGTTTAACAGCAGAAGCCCCTAACGTTTTTGGGGAGTGCATACTTCTGTGATACGGCGCCCCGGAATGGCTGACTTCAGACAGAAGAACAGGGTACAGGGCGGAGGTGGCACAAGGTATCCTGAGTTGCAATTAAACAGGCCATTACAGGACGGCAAAGGGCCATCCACAGAGGAGTGGTTTTACGGAGCGCTTGAACAAAGCCACAGCAGACGCGTTTGCCATGTGTGTCGACAGGTAACTCAAGTCTTGAGACGTCATTCTGCCTTACATCATCTTCACCTATAACACCGCAGTGTAAGAAACGACCCAAATGACAGAGTTTAGGTGCGTCCACGGCAGGTAGCAACCACCACACCAGACGCCGTGCTCCCAAACGTGACATATGAAGACAGCACCGAAGTCGCCGCCGCCTACCTACACAGCGCAAAAGAAGCCTGGAGACTTACCTGATTACGGACCAAAGGCCAACAGCGCTGATATGCCCGAGATTACAGTTTAAGCCGACGCCACGCGGATTACAAGCTGGTGTACCGTGTATGGGTGCATGACTGTGTATGCCACCCCGGACTGAGGAAAAACTGCTCCGCTAGTTCGGGCCATACAAACTCATTCGTCTAATTGAAGACCTTGAAATTGAAGTTGTCCCGGGTGGAGCGACAGCATCAAAGTACCGCGCCTGCCCAAATGTTTTATATGTCGTGCGCCTAAGAACCGTTCACAATTGAGAGTCGCAGAGGTCGTGCGACCAGCAGTCGCCTGCGACTACACCGCAGCCGGACAACACCGATGTTCACATTTGCAAGGGCGACCTGCGGGTCGCCTTCTCGTTCGATTCTCGTTTGAAGTGAGAACTCTTGGGAATGACGCTGTTCTCGCGCTTTCGAGAGTTTCGTCTGCTTTGGCCACGTCTCCTGCGCTTGGCCCTCGAAAGTGCTCAGGTCCCATGCAATTTGCAATGTACTGCGACGACCTGAGCGAAGAGGAGGATATAGCGGCAATGTGCACCGCGACCGTACAAGCGGCCTGCCAGCCAGCCTTCTAGCGTCAGAAAAATGCTCAAGTATATGTTTGTTCGCATTCATACCATGCTCTGGGAAGTAGAAATTCAGAAATGAATCAATTTTAAGCACCGAGCTGCTGGATACAAGCAAGTTTGTTCTCATATATAGCCGCTTTGCTGCTGCTGCCCAATGCGGCTCGATCGCCTGGCGTCTTCTTTGTCCGGTGCTGAAGGCGTCGCAGAAATCGAGCATACTTTTATATGAACATGAGATGCGATTCATAGTAAAGCTGTGACGAGAGTAGCATATCTTGGTTACAGCGCTCGTCAGTTCCAAAACGCTCTGAGCTGGCACATCGATGTGAAACCGGCTAGGCTTAGCGACGACTAGGGCAGCCATGGAGCAGTAGCGAGGCTGCCAATTCGAGCAGCGAGCGACTGGCCAGCGACTGTCGTTTTTCGACCTACGCGACCGTTTGCGACTGTAGCTTTTCGACCAAAACAGCCACGCGACCTCTGCGACTCTCAAGTGTGAATGAGCCCTGAAGGCTTATTTTGCGTGCTATAGGATAGTTCGTCTCAATGTTTGTTTTCTTCTTATTCCTAGTGTTCATTTTCACCAACATTTGTTTTCATTATAACCATAGGGGAGGTACTTCTTTATGAGGGAGGTAAAGCTGCAAACCTCTGTAATACTTATTTTTTCGTGCTCACTGCCGCCAGAGCGCGGCTTAATCACACTGTCTGTGACACACTACACACTAAAAAACTTCTCACCCTTAAGGGCGTAAATCAGCTGTCCCCAGACGAACACCCTTTCCCAATTGTTCGGTGCTAAAAAAAGGGTGCAGAGATCAGCACCCTTAAAGAAGGGCGCACTTCATGATACTTTAGAGGATGTAATGGTTGCACCCTCATTAAAGGGTACTATTTTTCCATAACACCTCTAGGAATGCATGTTGGAAGGGTGCTCCACATTGATCCACCTATGAAGCAAAATCTTTCGACTGATGCACGCCCTCTAAACTTTCATGCTGTGCACCCTTTCTTAAGGGTGCTGATCTCGACACCATTTTAACACCCAAAATGGTGTTTGTCTGGGGACAGCTGATTTGCACCCTTAAGGGTGAGAATTTGTTTAGTGTGTACGCGACGAGATTTATGGCGAATGATCGCAGCCAAATGGCACCGATTCTGTTTTGTCCGTTACTGTTGTGGTTACTTTGCACGCCGCATCTCGACAGTCCGTGTCTGCTATAACCTAAACACGGCCGAGACCGGCGGGCATGCGGCGGTCGCGCAAGCTCCACCGGTGGCAGCCCCTGCCACCGCAGGGCAGTGGCACATCGCTTAACCGCTGCACCACGGCCGTTCGATGGCAGGTTCTGCTTTATATCGTGATTGTGAGACAAGGCAGTGTGTAGGGCAGTGGCCCATCGCTTAACCGGTGCACTACTGCGCCAAGAGAAGTATTAAGACTCCCATGGTGGTATTAATACTAGGCACAGAGTAACCCCTTCCGCATATGTCAGCATTAACTCTTTAACGCTGTCGCGCATTACCCATAAGGTGGAGCTGAAGTCTCCCCTTCATTTTGAAGCGAACACTTCACTACGCTAGGTAAAGCAGTCGTCGCGTAGGCCGGAGAAAGACCTTGAACGACCTTCAGACCAACCACGTTAGCTGCGTATGACCGTATGTAGTACAGTTATGGTGTCGAACCGTTGACACCTCACTTTGACCCACGACTTTTAGTTGACCTTTGACATTAGGTAAACTTTGACATTGGGTGACATTTGGGTTCACTTTTGAGCTTAAGAATATCTGATGGGGTAATATGAAGCCAAGTGATGACATCCGACGGAGGTGTCTTAACCATCTGATACCACGTCGTAGCCACGTGGTCCGGTGGGTATACAATGTATATTGTCACAGCTTGACGTAGAGGCCGACAGCGAGCGCAGGTGGTAGCAGGAGCACAAAAGCAGGCAGGTCCGAAAAACAGCAGCGTCGACGTCGGCACGCGGCTGTCGCGCTCCGTCGTTCTCTTCGCTACACCACCTCCTCCTATAAAGAAACATCGTCCCGATGCTAACCCGAGAGCAAAAACACACGGCGGAAAACCACACAGGGGCCCAGAAATACTGCTGGCCGACGTAAAAAGCAGTGGGGAAAATGCAGGTGGTCATCGCGCATACTACGGCTTAAACCGGGGGACGTGGACAGTGTGGTGGGAACGACGAGATGGCGGTCGCGTTCCTTCGGGCAGCACCTCGTAGTTCACTTCACCGATGCGCCGAAGAACCGTATACGGGACGAAGTGGCGCTTCATGAGTTTCTCGGAGACACCTCGACGGCGTGCCGGCGTCCGCACACAGGCCTTGTCCCCAGGGCAAAAATGGACATCACGTCGAAGGGGATTTTACCGACGAGCCTCTGTATAGACGCTGTACAGCGGCGTATCATGGGGGCTGCCATTTTTGATCACGCCGCCATTACACGCCTCCTGACTGCTCGGCGCGCGCCTCATCGCGACGGCTGCTGCGTCTGATGGTTCGGTTCCGACAGGAAGTGTTTCGGCTGATACGGTTGTAAAAGAGTGGAAAGACGACACTATGGTTTGTCCAAAGATTCGAAGGACATCTGAAAACCTATTTTGATCACTTGAGGCATGAAAACATAATCGTGCTTCGTGTCGCGGAGAGCCGCTCAGCTATCCGCCTCTTCGAGCCAACGGATGGATCGGCTGAATTCTTGTCTTTTCATCCGCGGTAAGCTTTGCTAAATGCTTTTTATTGTTATTATCTAAAACGGCACAGTTTAATGCTCCAGCGGCAGCGCAGGTCGTTGTCGTACTGTGTAGATGTATGCAGACGCCGCTCTAAAACGCTCACATATGCACATCGTACGCATTTGTTTGCAACCTGTTAACAGTGCTTAGGAAAAGTAAAATACTCTATGTAGGTTAGTTAAACACTGAAAGGTGACAAAAATAAACAGACACAAAATTAACTATCATGGTAGCAGTACCATGCATCGAGCAGCCTCCATGAGATGGCGTGCAATCGTTTCGAAGTATTCCGCAATATAATGGTTATAACGCGCACACGGCAACGAGTTCGCACTACACGAAGTTCGCAATTATGTCAGCATCACATATAAAATTGTGGTACACTCTACGCTCGATATGCGCAAATGATGCTCGAGGTTTCGTTGGTGGTAAGTAATCAGCTTCACTGAGCGCTGGCCTGCGGAGTCACTTTTAGGGACGGTCTCGCATGGACCGCGAGGAAGTGGCAGCCACCTAGCACAGCAGCCGTAACGCAAATGCTTTATTCCGAATATGGTCCACGAAAACCGCACTACTTGGAGCGAAGTTCAACAGCAGCACCAAGACGGCATGTAATACACAGACTTATGGTAAGCGTTGTCCGCTCGCATGGCTGTGCTCTGCACAATCTGTATGCAGTAGCGGTATGGAGGAGCGTAAGCCGTCCTTCTTTTCCGACCCTATTTCGGCCTCGGGCGCTCCTGTTACTATAATGGCCGCACACCTTAACTTACGAGCAATAGGGTCTCGCTACACACGCGGGCGCAACTGCACAGCAACTGAAAGTACGATGTGACGGTTTCGGTGGCGGAACAGCTTGTTCTTGCGGTTATGTTTTGCACTTACGCTCGCACATTTTCCAGGATTAAAACCTTTCTTTCTATATCGGCTATCTAGCGCCGGCGAACGCGTATGCTGCGTTCGCCCGATCAGGAAAGGGTGCATGGCCGACGGGCGCGAAAAGGGGCAGTACGTCCTTGTGCAGTTCGGTTCCGTGAAGCTCTCAAACGATCGCATTCCGCACCTTTAACACTCTGTCACAATTCTTGCAATCCACAATACAGCATGTATTTCCTCTGCCTTTCCTTATCTTCGCAGAAAGAACACTTCGGTAGCCACCCACGACATTTCCATTACTGCGTGGAGGCGCGCACGCCGGCGACTTAAGAGGCCCGTAATGGCGACGTGTTCCCAGCGCGTCTGTGGCTCCATCTGGTATCAAAGGGAACAACTGCGCGCTGTAAGCTGTGTATACGCTGTTGGTGTTGGATGCGGAGTCTAGCGTGTTGCCGAGCTTACTCCACGCCCTCGCAGACTAGACAGCCATCATCAACTACGTCGACAGACGGCTCGTGTGGCAACATAGCGTCAAGCATCGTGGTGACCTGTCTGCCATGCACCAGTTGGAAAGGGGAAATACCTGTCGTCTCCTGGACAGCGGTGTTATACACGAATCTAACGTAGGGCAGTACCTCGTCCAAACTGCGATGGGCGACGTCCACATACATGGCGATCATGTCAGCCATCGTGTTATTCAGCGTCTTCGTCAGCCCATTGGTTTGCGGATGGTACGCCGTAGTTCGGCGGTGGCTGGTGCAGTTGAGACGGAGGATCTCCTGTGAGCTGTGCCAGAAACGCGGCACCCCGGTCAGTGATGAAAACGGCAGGGACACCGTGACGAAGCACAATACACTCAATAAAAAACAGCGCTGCCTCAGTAGACGCGTCACCGGTGGATGCGCTCGGGACTCGGCTTATCGGGTTAGGCATTCCGTGCCTATGATAATGCACGTGTTACCCGACTGCGACGTTGGAAATAGGCCGAGAAAATCCATTTTGTTCTTGTGGAACGGAGCATGCGGTGAGTCGAGCGGCTGGAGAAGACCACCGTTAGCGAAATCTAATACTTTTGGAATATACTTCGGGATATTTATAATGTATTTTAAACATACTTTGTATTCATGAATGCCCTAAAAATATGCCGGAAATTGGTTCCTGAAATTTATGCTTGGTATTGGAAATATAATCTTAAAATTTGACCAAAATACGTCACTTAAAGTATGCTTCGAGCACGTTTCAAATACGTGAAAAAATATGATTGCGGTTTTAGCACTTGTCGATATATTAAAAGTGTACTTTCGCATATATGAAATTAATTCATTCAAAGTATACGTCACTTAAGCGATGTTTCGAGCACTTTTCAAGCACATGGAAAAATACGAGTGTGGTTTTAGCATCTTTTTTTTTTATTTAATATACCTTACAGGCCCCATGGGGGCATTGTGTAAGGGGGGTTACAGAGTAAGCAGCCTTCTAAAGTGGTATACAAAAGATACACCTCAATACAGGGCTCATCAACATTACTACCAAGATAAAAACATGAAACTGGAACAACTGTAGTAATGAAAGGCCACAAAGGTACACTTAAGGAAATAACATGAGTAAAACTTAACGTAAGACATTAATACTAGAAAGTAAAATACACAAAGAATGAACATATCAGGGAGTACAATTCTTGAAGTGATATTCATGAAAAAAGACGCAAAAAAGCAATAATATATACAGGTCATACAAGTGAACACACAACGCAGCATGACATAGCAATTCACAGGAGCGAGATAGCAATGCATCACAAATATCACAAGAAGTTCGAAGCAGATTGCCAAGTGTAAGAAACACGATAAAGTTATTTGTAAGTGCTATTATGAACAATGCTCGTGTAGGAGATGACGAAATTTTTCTTGATCTGACTCGGAAGCAACGTGATCAGGCAGATTATTCCACAAGCGAATGGCGGTAGGGAGTGGGGAAAAGTTAAAGGCATGTGTCGTACCGTACATGCGCGCAAAACTTAAGTGGTTATTTAAACGACGAGACGTGTTCGAGGCGGTCTGGATATGTAGTGTGGATTGTGTGGAATTATAAACATACTTGTGAAACAAGGATAACAGAGCGATATTATGGCGAAGAACTAAAGGCTGTATGGAATGATCGAGTTTCATTTGCGTTACGCTGGAGTGATGGCTATAATTACGTGAAATGAAACGGGCAGCTCGGTTCTGGACTGATTCAAGCATGTCGATTAAGTATGTAGGATGTGGGGACCAAATGGATGATGCATACTCGAGCTGGGGACGAACAAATGTCTGATAGGCTAATTTGCGGATGTGGGAAGGTGAATTACTCAGATTACGAAGTAGGTAACCTAATGTCCTTGAAGGTTTTGCGCAAACGGCTGTAATATGGTCTGTCCAGGAGAGGTTATCGGTTAGGTGAACACCCAAATATTTATAAGATACTGTATGTAACAATTCGTTATTATTGACGTTGTATAAAAAATGTGAGTTGTCACGCTTACGACTAAAAGAAATTACCTGACATTTTGACACATTTAGAGCCATTAACCAGGTATTACACCAACTATGAATTAGGCTAAGGTCATTTTGAAGGGCCAGGTGGTCGTCAGTACTGTTAATTGATCTGTAAATGATGCAGTCGTCAGCGAAAATACGTAAGCGAGAAGAAACATTAAGTGGCAAATCATTTATGTAAATTAGGAAGAGTAAAGGCCCCAAAACACTGCCCTGAGGCACACCCGAAGTAACGTAAGTAGGAGACGAAGCAATATTATTAACTACTTACTGTGAACTGTTGACGATTCGAAAGAAAATTACGAAGCCATGTTAGAGTGAAGGAGTCAATTCGAAGTGCAGTTAATTTAGCAATAAGGCGACAATGAGCTACACGATCAAATGCTTTGGAAAAGTCAAGGAAAATGCAATCGGTCAGCTGGTTATTGTTCATGTTAAGGTGCAGATCAGTCGTGAATTCGAGTAACTTTGTCTCACATGATAATCTTTTTCCTGTAACCATGTTGATGGCGAAAAAAGAAATTATTGGACTCTAAGTGATTATATATATAAGCAGCAATTATATGTTCGAGCATCTTGCAGCAAATGCAGGTCAATGAAATTGGACGGTAATTTTCCGGCGAGTGTTTATTCCCAGTTTTAAATATGGGTATGATTTTGGCCATTTTCCAGTCATTGGGCAGCTGTCCCAATGACAAAGACTGCTTGAATATATGGTACAGAATGTTACTGGATATAGAAATGCTATTTTTTAATATCTTGGAACTAATATTGTCAATACCAGATGAAGTAGAAAACTTCAAATTATTAATAAGACATGCAATTCCCTCCACCGAGATTTCAATACTTTCCATGAATTGCCAGTCAAAATCAGCAACATCAGGTACATTGGTATGATCCTCGCGGCTGAAAATCGATGTAAAAAACGTATTAAACGCAGAGGGGCACACAATGTCAGGGAGGGGAGTATTTGTATCGCTATGCAAGGCTATCTGGTTAGAGTCACGGTCAGGTGATATAACTCGCCAAAACTTTTTTGGATTCGAATTTAAGAGAGAAGGTAAATCTGTGGAGAAATATTTATTTTTAGCTGCAGCTAAGGCAGAACAGTACGTTTTTAAGCAAAGGCTGTACCTTTCCCACGAAGGAGCATTATTGACGCGTTTAGCGGTATTGTACCGACGTTTCTTTTTATTCCTGGGCTTACGTAGGGCATTAGTAAACCAAAGATTTGTTTTGTCATTTGATATCGAGATCAACGGGATATATTTGTTAATTAGAGTAGACATTTTATTCTTGAAACATACCCAGTTATCTTCCACCGAGTGATTATAAAAAGAAGGAAGTAGCGTGCGGTTGAAAAATACTTCAAGTTCATCGTTTATTTTAGAGTAGTTTTCTTTAATATAATCACGCATTATTTTCTTTGAGATCCCTGAAAATGGTAGTGGAACACTGATTGTTACCTGAAGAAGGTCGTGATCGCTAAAGCCGTTTAGATGAACTACAGATTCAATTTTTTCGGGGGCGTTGGTGAGTATAAGGTCTAGAATGTTAGTACCGCGGGTTGGTTTGTTAACGACCTGGATCAGGTTAAGATCCACAGATGTTCGTCAAGATGATGATAGATTACGCCAATTTATGAGCGGAAAGTTAAAATCACTGAATAAGTAAACAGAATGCGCAGGACAGATCTGGAGTGCCGTGGTTATGCTATTGCGTATTTCTATAACGAAAGAAGTGCTGTAGTCAGGTGGACGGTAGCAAGCACCTACCAGTAGTTTGGTCGTATTTATTATTACTTCAACCCACACAATCTCAAGAGATGAGTTCAAGTCGATAATAAGTGAAGATAATGACTTTTTAACACCAAGAAGAACGCCCCCGCCTCTCTTGCTAGTTCGATCTTTGCTGTAAATATTATAAGAATGGTTATCAGGAAGAATTTCGTCGTCAGTAATGTCAGGGTTTAGCCATGTTTCGGTAAGAACAAGAATATTAGATTCATTATCGTCAAGCAGAGAGCAAACTAATTCGCGCTTGGGCATGATGCTTCGTATGTTTGCGTAAGATAGTGTCAACAAAGACCCATTGATAGGTAGCTTTGACTGTGGAAGAGCCCGTGAGCAAGTGCTTATGTCTAGCTATCTTTGCGACATGACAACGGTATCAGTGTTTTTGTCGTACGTGTAAGTCTTATTTCTTATAAACAGCCGATCTACTGACAGTTTAAAAGGAACTTTTTGTGGTTTGGCGAAGTCAAGTAGCTTCTTTCTAGCTTGTCGCGTAGCTGGGGAGAAATCTTCACCGATTGAATATTTTAAGCCTTTTAATTTGTGTGCAGATGACAAGATGCGTTGCTTGTCTTTAAAAAAAGTTAGTTTAGCTATTACAGGTCTGTTCTTTCCTTCTTGGTATTTCCCAAGCCTATGTACGCGTTCGAATTGCGAACTGATTGTTTCAGTTGGCAGTTTTTCAGAGCAGAATTTTATGACTTCCTTTTCAGGGGTAGCCCAGTCCTCATCAGGGTCATCTTCTATCCCGAAAAACAGCAAATTACTTCGTCTGAGCCTGTTTTCTGCGTCCTCACATCTTGAAGTTATTGTTTGCAGCTGATCTGAGACATCACCTAAAGTTTTGATTCCTTTTTCCTTCACGCTCGAATCTGCAGCGTTTCTGAAGAAGTGGCCAACTCAAGCGCCGCAACCTTGGCTTTTAGAATGATGAGTTCATTTTCAGTGGCAGCTTGTTTGTCCTTTGCGCTTTTTAATTCTGTCAAGAGCGCCTCTTGTGCGGCCTCTAGTTTCTGTATCGACTCAAGAGCCGAGGCAAACGCATCTGCCTCAGCTTTTGACATTGGACCTGGGTTCGTCTCAACGTCGCCAGAAAGCAAGAGGAGCAAATCAAACATTGCAGAGTAGAGCGAACCCAGAAGTAAATTATAACGCTTTAAGACATCAATCCACTCAAGTGGGCACGACACCGCATCAAACAGCAGTTGTTACTCCTAAAGCATGAAGCATACCGTACGTAACTAACCTGCAATAGCAGTAGCTGAGTACGCTGCATACTAGATGCAGTGTCGTGCCCGAAGTGGACGCTTGCTGGCTGGCTTTTAAATCCTCTTTCGGTGGTGTCCGTTGTAGTCCCCAATCGCCGTTGCCAGATGTGCGTTAAAGTCTGGTCTGGATTCGGCACCGTGATTACCAAGGCATGCCGAGGTGGTGACGCATCATCGGTGCGCAGTCTGCACTTTCTGGGAAGTGCTGAGCGAACGGCCCAAGTGACGGTCACCTGCAATAGAAGTAGCTGAGTACGCTGCATACTCGATGCGGTGTCGTGCCCGGTGTCGTGTCAATATATTAAAAGTGTACTTCCGTAAATATGAAATTAATTCGTCTGAATTATACGTCACTTAAAGCATGTTGCGAGCACGTCTCAAACATGTGAAAAAATATGCATGCGGTTTCAGCATCTTGTCAATGTATTAAAAGTGTACTTTTGTAAGTACGAAATTAATTCGTCTGAATTATACTCCAATAATAACAAACTGACAGTCCTTTCAATCATATCTGAAGCGTACTTTTAGCTACGTAGAAAAATCTAGTACTCGAAATCGTGTTTCGGGCAATGACCTTTGAATGTTGCGTATGTATTGAAAGTGTACTATTGCAAATACGGCATTAATTCGTGCGTAGTATACTTCAGTTCGAATAAATGGGCAGTCCCTGCCAGCATATTTGCAGCTGTCAGGGATCTCTCCGGAGAGCACTCGGACCGAAAGAATGGTCTAGACGACAGGCGTACCCACACAAACGCACATTTAATACACCCCGGTACGTGACACAAATACTAAAAGACAAAACTAACACAACTTACACAAAACACAGACTATCAATAGACACGACCCGGGAACACTGCGCTACTACTAGCGTTATACTATTAGCGGTCGGTGTTCGTGCTCACGGTTGGTTCGGTGTGGCTGCGGCGTTGTATGGATTCAGTAGCCGGCGTCGAGGCGGCGTTCGACGTGCTTGGGCTGGCGTCGCTGGCGGCTTCGCTGGCTGCGTCATACAAGCTCCCAGTCCAAGCGCCCGTGGAGGTGATGCCGGTGTTATTGGCGTTGGGGGCACCAGCCGGATGGGTGGCAACAGTGCCGGATACACCCCTGGCCGTAGCAGGTGGTAGCATCCTCCGTTGACTCCCCGGAACGGGCTCAGGCACGGCAGGAAGTCCACGATGCGATGTCGTAGAACGCGAGCTCACTGGAGCAGTAGCCGGCGTCGCTCTCTTCGAGCCGATGTGTCCCTGACCCGCCGGAGCCTCCGCTTCTCTGCTGTTCCCCCGTGCCTCTCTCTTTCGCCCTTTTATAGTCTCGGTGTTAGTCCACGTCAGCCTTGTCGTCGTCTTCTTCTCTTCACCACCAGTCATCTCTCTCCACCTCACCGAATGCTTCTTCTTCCTCTTCTGTATTGTTCGGTTATTCCACGTCGTCTTCTTCACACCCCTTTTCTTTAAAATTTAATTTAGGCTCTTTAATATATGTGACAGCAGCACACTTCCAGCTGCCGTGGAAAATCTAGTGCTCGAAGTCACGTTTTCGGGAAACGTGAAGACTCTCCCTTTTCTGCCATCCATTTGTTTATGTTAATTTCTATCAGAAACGCAATCACCACTGATTTAAATCACGTGTGGACAGCGTGATAGCACAATACCAGCAATGAGGCCATTCGCATCTCCGGGCCCGAAAATGCCAGCGAAAAGGACCCCGAGTAGCAAGACTGACCGGCTCCCATAGACGCCCAAGTATTTGTTTGTTGACAGTTCGACTCCTGACCGATGCCTGAGGCAAGTTACGACTAACAATTCGGTTCTAGATACACTGCAGGTTCGAACGCGACCACTCCTGCGATTGTGCGAGAATCGGGGACCCATAGTCACTGCGCAAAATGCGCCTCACTGGGCAAGATGTGTCTCCTCTCGGGGGGTATATATAAGCCAAAGCAAGCATCACACTTGTCGGAGCAGTTCCTGTTTGCTGGTGTCACTGTCTGTCGCCATTTCCTTGCGTGGCGATGTCATTCCTGTTCTTCAAGCCCCGTCACGTGACCTTCCTTTGTCACAGACTTCTTGATGACAACGCGTTTCCTCTGGGATTGACTGTGTCCTGGTGCTTATAGCCAGTTCAGTCATTGCTTGTGATGTTGACATCATTGATCAGTATTATCCGGCGAGATCGACTAGTACACATTTTTTAAGCGGAGCCGTAGTTAAAATTCTAATGCATTAATTGTATATTTTTAGTGTATTTTAATGTAATGTTTTTAATTCATAATTTAGTATATGTTCAGTGTATTTAATGCACAGTTTTAGTACATTTTAACTGTATCCGTTGCATATTTTTAGTGTATTTTAATGTAATACTTTTATACTATTACTATATATTTAATGTATTGAATGTGTATTTTAGTATATTTTTAATGCATAATAAATATACTAAGCTGACACAAAATGTATTCTTAATGAATTTCTAAGAATGTTCAGAATATCACTCCAAGGATACTTAGAAAGTGGGCCACCGCGGTGGCTTAGTGGTCATGGCGCTCGGCTTCTGGCTCTAAAGATGCGTTTTCGATCCGCGGCTGTCGAATTTGGATGGAGGCGAAATTCTAGAGGCCCGCGTATTGTGTGCGATGTCGTTGCACGTTAAAAAACCTCAGGTGGTCGAAATTTCCGGAGCCCGTTAGTACTGCGTCTTTCATAGCCTGAGTCGGTTTGGGACGTTGAACCCCCATAAACGAAACCAAAACATACATAAAAAAGCATTCGTGTTGCATTTTAAGCATAGGGACAACAAATGAAAAATAAATATGAATTTAATTAATGTGTTCGAAATGCATTTTTCGCAGGCCCCTTTATCGCTAAGGGCATGTGGTCGTGTAGGCGGTCTTTTCCGCCTTTAGCACTCTCGACAGGTTCTTACGTAGTGACAAACTTACGTAGGAAGTTGCGGCCAATAATACTTTTCTCGAATACGTGCAAGTGTTCAGCTGTAGCCCAGATGACCAGCAGTAGGATAATTGTGAAAAGCTTCGCCGATCTCGGTGTGCAGGTCCTCTGGCACAACAAGTAGCCACGACCTCGGGCTGCATTCGAAGTTCTGCTTGTACAATACGCCGTGCAGAATCTGGAACGTCGGCTGAATACGCAGGACAACGCGGGCACCGCGTCTTCGTGGTCTTCCAGGTGCGCCATCAGCTGACGAATCTGAGGATCATTGCGTTGCGGATTAGGCATATCTGCTGCGTCCAATGTCCCAAGGAAGCGGTCCTTGTCATCATTATCGCCTCCGGGCGTCGGCTTCAAGAAGGCTCGAAACTAACAGTGAGCATCATGATGTTTCCGGCCGGATTTGTAGATGATGGTGACGTCGTACTCCTGTAACTGCAGGCTCCACCGAGAAATGCGGCCTGCGGAAGGCCAACACCACCCAGACCAGACGAAGGAATACTTGAAACGAGAGGAAGGGCGTTGAGTCGCTAAATGTGACTAATTCTTATCGCCAATGCGTGCTCGATGTTGGCCGCTTTTGCGACGAATTCGGCCACTGTGGTAGGAGGATTGCGGATGAGGCCTCCAAAGATGTCATTTCGGACACCGCTCATCAAGGCCCGCACCTTATTATCTACAGTAGCCCGAGGGTCAGCGCGGGCACTCAGACGCAGCACGTCTTCAGCTAAACTTCTCACGCTCTCTGTGGGAGCCTGGATACGAGCTTGGAGCAGCATGCTTCAGCATGCTGTCGCCGGTGCTGGTTTGCGAATGTGCGTACCAGTTCGCTTTTATGGCGCGTTCACACTTAGACATTCGGCGGCGAGAGCGAGCGGAATCCGATGCCGCGGCAGAGATTCCGCCGAAATACCCAGAGGAAAGGCCGATCGGTCCAGGACCGAATTCTGCCGCCGGAAAAAAAAATCAGCCGAATCTCGTCAGCCAATAGGAAGGCGAGTACCCGCGGCGACAAACATGGCGGCGCCCTTCGATGCAGGGCGCCTCGCTTCGGACTGAATTCGTCGCTGTTACTGCCTTTTTCAGCGCGTTCACTGGCCATAAAAGAGCGAGCGGTTTTTCGTTTTGTCTCATCTCGCCCATAAGAAAACGTTTGAGTGATAAATTTGTTTTAATTTTTATTTCGGGTGACGATTCTTCTCTTTTTAGGCCTAAGAGGGGCGTCGGTTTGTTGACAACAATGGTTCCTCTGATAACCACCAGATGGCGTCACTAGGCGCTTAAAAAGTGAGAATGTTAGAAATGGCGTAACAGCTTCATTTAGCGTGCGCAAGCGTGCATACGGTTTTGGTATGTAGACAGCATCGATTAACCTCTTGCCACATCTGTGTACGCCGCGAGCAGACGACACACAGACGATGAACGGCGACGCGGTGGCCGGGAAGTGTGAACGAGACAGCATTTCGGCGGCCGCGGATTCCGCTCGCTCCCGCCGCCGAATGTCCAAGTGTGAACGCGCCATTACGCGTCTGCCATGATGTTAGCGAAGCTTCGTGGTTCTCGAACGAGTATTTTGCTGTGGCATTAAAGGATGAGTATAGGTTCTGCAGACATTGATCGGCTGCCCACAAGCTATGTCGAGCTACCCGTTCGCAGTTCTGGACCCAGTCTTCAACGTCATAGAGGCTATCGCCACGGAATAGGGCGACAGATCTTGGGGTGACAGGCACGTAGACGATCCTCGGCGCAATCGCGGGGTCGGTTTGTTGTGACTGGGACAGCATGGTGACGTTGGTCCTAGATGCTGTCGATGCCTCGGGCAAGAGTCCGAATTCCGGCGATTGGCCTTGCTGACGTCGGCTAGCACGTGTCTCTTTCTGCCGAGGGCTCGAAGAAAACCCGACGGCCAGGACTTAGTACCGGGCTCGAACTACGAGGCGGGGTGGGCTGCATAAGATGAGGTTCCCAACACCTCCACCAAATGTCACAGCTTAATGTATAGGCCGGCGGCGAGCAGAGGTGATAGCAGGAGCACAAAAGGAGGCAGGTCCGAAAAACAGCCGCATCGTCGTCGCCGAACGGCGATCGCGCTTAGTTTTTCTGTTCGCTAAAATATAGAACGGCTGTGCCGAGCGTGTAGCGGAGTTGCCATGGACGCGCTTCAGACGCTTGGCAAGCGTGCTTGCTTTTCGCTGAATTCCAATGTTAGCAAAGTTAAGCCACTGCCAATTTTTTCGAAGCCTTTTCGCTGTCTTCCTAACTGTCGGACTACCGTCACAACAACGTCACAAGAACGTGAAAACATAATGAGTTTAGTCTCACTATTTTAGTCCAGCGATCCTTAAATCATTGAATATTGATTTGAGTCTCATATATTGGAATGGGCAAGAAAAAGGGAAATGAAAGTGCATAGCTCGGAGCGCCGTGCTTTCAGTGTCAGTGAGCCGAGCTTCAACTTCAGTTTGCTAAGAACTAGTCCAAGTCCTCTGTAGTTTGGTCCGGATTACTTTCACTATCACCACAGGGCATAAGGAGTTCGCTTGGAGTTGTAACTTTGCTCGGAGTGGTAGAATAATGAAAAAGATTTCAAGGATGATTTGCCATATAAGAATAAAAATGAAGCTCCGAAGCAAACCAAGCATGCTGCACAGTGTGTCGTTGTGATGCTTCCCCGCTCTCTCCCATGAAGGCCATAGATGTCACGGAACACTTTATGTTACGTTTTGGTGGCGGCAGCCCGGCAGCCAGAAAGACAAAGAAAACGCTTCCAAAAATGAAGAGGAGACATCAACTCCGTCTTAAGGGTATGGCGCGATGAATTTAATAAGTTAACGCCCTTATATGCCAAATTAGTCATTCTATGTTTAATATTTCTACATCCCTTAGAGTCCGTATACTACTCCTGGCGCAGTAGAGCAGAGGTTAAGCGATGCGCTACTGCCTTGTCGCGCATGCCCCACTGGTGGCAGCACGTGCCATCGCATGGCAGTGGCGCATCGCTTAACCGCTGCTCCACTGTGGGAGGAGTAGTATGAGGACTCCCAGAAACGTGCTCACGGGGCCCTTGCAGAAACTTTATAGAGGCTCAGGCATGTGTCGCTCTGCTCAGCAGAGGCGCGGCCTGATCTCCTGGTGTGCGCTGAGCAAGGTTCGGTTCCGCGCGTCCAAGTAAGCAAGCATCGAAGCTATCCGTAGGTGGCACCTCATTTTTCCACCGATTGCTGCCTCGTCACTATAGTTATAGCTACGCGATTAAAATTAAGACGTTCGACAGAGGCCTCTCTGATTTGGGGTGACGATTTTAGGGAGAAATAAACGCCAACCAAGTTATTGCAAGAAAAAACGATGTTTCGGGCGACGTAACCGCGGCCGAGTTGCCGCTTGCCTGATAAATACACACATGTAGTTGACCAGCAGGTCACTTAAAACTGGATCTCTGAAGAGGAAAAATTTCGGAGGGAGCGATTAACATTTTCCGACATCTGCTTAACGTGCCAAGACTGAAGCTGCAGCCTTGTGCTTGGTCTCCAGCACAACAGTCCCGTCAGTCTACCCGGGTCCCATGTGTCGCTTTAACGTCAGCTTTATGCTGGCGTTTCATCCTGTTTCATCTTCTCCGTGAAATAGTTTCCCCAACCTACAACTCCGGGCACTAAGAGCAGTGTGATTTGTACACAACCTCTTTTGCCTTTTTTTTCGGACGATGGTCTTTCGGGTGAGGCAGAAGGCGTCCTGTGGTGGTAATTGCCTTTGGTATTTTTTGTACCCCTTCCTTTCCGAGAACACCAGCCGTGATATTGCTGGCGCCTTGCACGCATGAAATGCATACGCATCTTGCACGCTGCCGTATGCTTGGGCTAGGCGTAGGATTGTTTTGGCTGCGACTTTTTTTATTTCAGGTGATACTTAGAATGAACCAACTGTGGCATCCTTTTCTGTGGATGTCAGCGAGAAAATAGTCGCCATAATCGCGTTTACAATACCACAGAACGCTGCAATCCGCACTAAACGCAGAGCCAGATAAATATCAGGAGCTTCTGCATTTCTCAATGTGTTGTCACTGCCTCTTAACCAATGACAGGTTGCGGCGTGCCCCACGCTGTGCCCCGTGGCGCCGGCCACATATTAATTCTAAAAAACACAATTTGCGCCTAATTTGTGTAATCTGGGTAGCATATTCGCGTATGGAGCCTGAAAAACTCTAGGACGCTGCTGCCAGCCCAATTTTCGCAAAACATTAAGTGCTTTAGTGCCCATTTAAAGATGTAGGTGGTCCTCTGTTCCTTCACCTGGGGAGGATTTCTTCGAATCTATATTATAGGTTTGCGCTCTCAATTTCCTGCTACCGATAGCTGGTCTCCATTTTGACTAGGATAATCGTTGCTAGGTATCTGCGGCGAGTTCGCAATTTCGTAGCGGTGATGTATCCTGGAAGATCGGCCACTCAGAAGGGTTCTTTTAGTGGATGATGTCTGGTTTCACTGCGCTGTTCAGGATCTAGTTCTGCAGGCTCGCCTTCTTGCGCGCGTACGCCCTGCAACTCAATTCCCAGACTGTGATTAGTTTCTGCTTGGCGGAATCTGTTCCACCTCATCCTGTCCCTTTAGCGTGGGACGCCGTCGCGGCAATGTGCTCCTGCCCCATCATGCCCAGGAAGACCGATCCGACCTTCTGAATCTGCTGAGCTGTGCTTTTATGTGCAACGTTAACGTATTGTAGGATCTGGGTGGCCACGTGCTGCCAACGCCCGGAGCCACCATTGGAGGTCTCAGGTTCCGACACTTTGTTATCTAAGCGCTCTTCTATCTCATTGATTCTTTTGGAGAGTGGGCCTTTTGGGGCACCCCTTCCCCCCAGCGGCTGTTCTCATTCTTTTTTTTTTAGGACTAAGGGTCATGGGTACTCTCTGGGGGCCGTTTTTTTAGTTTGGGAGATGTGATTCGTTTCTACAGCCAGATTTTGTTGTGCGTAACGACGTCCTTTTTAGAGCTGTCATTTCATAGTGTTTGGATGAGTTCTGCTTGTGACTCTGCCAATTTTTCTATCCTATATATACGTGAAAAAATCCTCTCAATTATTCTCGCCTGATCCCTCACCTTACTATCTTTGTCTTCCGTCTTCGAGGAGGTGATCTTCTCCTCCGCGGTGTTCCAGGGGCTTCTTGGATCCCTTTTTTGGCTGCGGTCTCTTGACCTTACTCTCGATCACATTCTTCTTTGGTTGGCCTTTCTCCTTTCTCTTTGCAGCGGCAGGAAGGAAGGTTCGAGCTCTTCGTTCTTCCTTTGGCTTCTGGGAGTTTTCGGTGGCGGTCTTCTTGGCGCTTGTCTCTGGTGTTTGGCCTTTGACAAAGCGGAACTTGCAGCTGCTGCTTCCGGTGTTGTGGGGCTGTTACGGACGGAGACAACCTGTCTGGATTAGTAACGTCGACAGCAAGTCTTGCCTGCTGGCAGCCTACACTTATGCTTCGTCGTGGTGGCTCGAGCAACGCGATGGTGATCTCTTCCACGCTTGCCGCCAAGGACCACGCGGAGTGGACCCAGGTGTCAGCGTGTCACAATTAGTAAGCGTCGCCTGGTTGGATTACGTGACCTGTGAGAACGGAGGCCTGAAAGACGCCGCTGCCGTGATCGAGCGGCAGTTATCTTCCCCAATTGTCGTGACTATGTTGGGGGAACAAAGGGGCCTCGTTTCCGGTGGAAGACGGCGTTCCGAGTACAGCGGCGGGCTGGCGGTCATCGTCCACAATCTTCGCAAGCATCTCAAAGGACGAACGACCGTTTTCGGCTTCTCGACCCGACCTTGCGATCCAGCCTGGCGCGAGGCTGACATCTAATAAAGAACAGGTGTCAGCAGCGCGTGGGAACCTTCGAACGGCCAGATAACATCACCTTGCGCAGTCGACGTGAACCCGACGGCATCTTTCTCTCCCAGGCTCCACATGTGACGGGTGCGTGTCCCTATGTGCGGCGGTGTGAGTTTGGGCGCGTGAATGAAAATTTTAGGCCACTCCCACCCCAGTGAGGGCGTCCTCAACCTAGGGACTTTGGGACGAAGAACGATATAAAACTCTACAGCGAGTGCAGTGAAAATCATGCTGCATTATGATCTTTACTCTTGTAAAAATGTAAATAAACCTAGTGTACAGTTTCCTTCTTAATAGAGTCCGACAACGTCCTTCAGAGCCGGGACCTGCGGGGCTGAACGAGTCAGCCTACTCAAGGGCGCCTCCATATCTAACAGGGCCCTTCGCATACGATGCATGAGGCCTGGCAGGTCGCTTTCAAGCCTTCCGGTGGTGATGGGTGATTATCTCCGCATCTGGTGCAAATAGCTCCCCTGGCTGTGAACATATGTTCTCTCTATGCCCTGTTCTTCTGCAACTGAAGCATATGGTTTCACCCTTTTGAGGAACAGGACCACTTTACGCACTGCTGCGGGATACCGGAGCATTCTGGGGAGCGACGTACCAGCCACGTTGACTGCAATGTGGTTGGATTTTCCGTATCTTCTTGTGAATATAATATCTACATCCGGGTGCTTATGTTTTTATTATAAGCTTTAACTGCTCGTCCGATTCCAAGCTATATTAATTTTGCCCAAGACTCTTGACAGAGACATTGGAGGCCGATACGTACGTTTTGACGGGATACGTCTTGCCGCTCATGGTGAAGGATTCGAGTCTTTTTTCACACTTCTCCACAACCATTTTTGGGGTACTGACTGGAATAGTTTGGTTGATTCGGTGCCGCTGGGCGATATCTTCTTCCAACTCTCGGCCGTCCTGGCTGCCAGTGGCGCTGCCGAAGGGCTGAAGTAGGGCGGCCTCTCCCTTGAGAGAGGAGTCGATTTTTTGAAGTGCTTGGTCGGCAGCGGCAGAAGCTGTACCTTTTTAATAAGTGGCGGCTGGCTTTTATCAGCCGTTTTCCTGCCTCAGATTTTTTTTTTTTTTGGGGGGGGGGGGGGGGCTGCGTCTCCGCCGGCAATTTTCCCTGGCGCAGTGGTTGTGCTTTTTCCGCCGGGTTGCCGGCTCCACTTGGGCCTGCGGTGTAAAAGGAGTATAGACACCTATTTTTGGTAGCATGTTTTCTTCTCTACAATGGTGCGGACGACACTACTACGCATGAATCGGCATGTGATATGATCGCTAAATAAGTTATAATCGATTTTTTTTTGTGTTGTTTAGGTTTCGGTTTCGACAGCCGAACGATGGCTGTTGTGTCAAAGAGTACTTTTGTGCCACGCGAGGCCTGGAAAACGGCCATAAAATCGCTGCATCGTCGTTTCAATTTATTGCAGTGCTGAAGCCAGTCTTCTTCTAGAGCCGGAATGAGAACGAATGTGCAAGCAGCGATTATATTGCAGTTTTGTCATGTCTCACGTGACCTGTAAGCACACGTTGACGTCACAATTCTCAATCGGCTGTTGAAACCGAAACCAAAACAGCACGAGAAAGAAATGCGACTTTTTATTATTTAGCGGTCGTTAGAGAATACCAGGTGGTAATCCATGCCTTACGCATCATTACAAACGAAAGAAAAAACACAAATATTTGTCTTTAAGGCGGGTTCACACTGGCGAGTCTTGGAGGTCGCGCTACAGTTTAAAGCGGATTTATTGCGCTCCCTGCCCGCTTTCCATGTGCTTCGGGAACCGTAACTAATTGCGCGAAATCAGTCGCGCGACGATTGAAACTCGCCATTGTGAACCCGGCTTTAAGCTTACTGTAGAGCACCTGGTTCTTGAACGGGACAATCCAGGAATCGTCGTTCAGCTCTTCGGTGGTAATGGGCTGTCCTTTCAGCGTTACTTCCATAGCGAACGGTTCCGCGGACCGCTGGAGGGCGGGAAAGCCGAGGACAGCTGCGGGTCACGCCGCGTTCCTCGCCTTTGTTCGTGAGACGTAGCGTAGCGAACTCGTGGTCGACACAAAAAGGCGCAAAATGGTCTGGAAAGCTCACACGCTCAAAAAAGTTGGCTCTGCCGGGTTCGGGGACACTTGCAGATCTTGTTATACCGAAATAAAGAACTAGAGATAAAATGTTCTGTGTCCAGAGGCCGAAATTCACGTAGCCCATGCGAATCACGCCCGCTCTCGTCGACGCTCGAGGAACTCCCCCCAAGTGGAAAGGCAATCTGTGGAATAAACTAATTGGCGCTGATACCGACAGAAGTCTGCGCTTGATACAGCTGCACACTGGAAGATGAAGCAGTTCCGCAGAATACGTTTTGAAAATAAAACTGAAAAATGCCGCTTTAGTGTTGAGGGAGCACTCTGGCAAAATTTGGAGCAAAGAATGCGGCCCTTAAAGGCGTACTCGCGGTATTCACGTTTCAGCCGTGTCAAAGTAATAAAAAAGAGCGCCTAAGTTGACCTTTTTCACATCGCCGGGAGCTTTCACGTCTCGCACTGTTCCATGGATTTTATCACACGTTCATTCACGTTCACTTCCAATCACCGTCAATCGTCTTTTCATGCCGTGATCACTTCTTCAAAATAAAGCGAACTGCATACCGCACATGCCTTTTCTAAGTACGTGATTCTGCACGCAGTAATGAATTGAAATATTCTGCCATATTTCATGCAACCGAGTTAAACATATCAAATTTCGAGACCTCGTCCTCTGAGATACTGGTATTTAATTGGTCTCCTGTTTTTTTTTGCGCCGTACGATTCTGAATACTGCATGCAAATGAACCTGTGTATTGTCTACAAGCGCACTATTATGGCGCTGCGGTCATGTGTTGCCTATTTTTCTTGCTGGTTCTGTTTTACTCTTGTTTTCTTCTTGATGCCTACTCTTTGTTTTCTTCTTCCGAACTAGCATCTTTTCCTCTTCCTTATCTTCAATGGCTTGTACAGAGTTATGTTGGTGTTACGGTTTGTGTTTCCGTTTCGATGTTACTTTTTATGTACTGTGTATATTCGTGTATTATTTATTTTACGTATTCCCTGTACCCCGCCCTATGTTATGCCCTCTTTTGGGGTATTTTAGTAATTCAAATAAAATAAATATATGGGCATTGATAAGTTTATTGGCCACATATCAAAAAAACGCAGTCAGTAGCAGAACTTTATTTCGCCAGCAGAGTAACCGTCGTTGGCTATCCGCAGATAAAATGCTAGGTTTAAGAACTTGTATGCTCTATCATATTAAGTTGAATTCTATTTAGTCAAGTTTAGTTTATGAGGGCTGAACATCTCAAACAGATCAGGCTATGTGGATCGCCCTAGTGAAGGGCTCCGGGAATTCCAACCGCCCGGGGTTCTTTAACGTGCACTCACATCACAGAGTACACGGGCCTCTTGAATTTCACCTTCGGTTTGTACTTGCAGCGACCCGGAAGACCATCTTCCCGCACTAGTTGCCATTTTGCATCTGTGCCATAGGTGTTCAGAGTTGAACTGTGTAACTTTTCGTTCATACCTAAAACAATTATACAGATTTGTTTTCAACCTGTAAAGAATTTTCTTCACAAAAAAAAGCGGATGATACGACAATGCGTTTTGCACCTGTTGAGTGTACAGCATACCATGCATTATGTACCCCATGTAAACATTCTATCCCGGCTGCGGTGGTCAAATTTCAACGGAGGCGAAACCTGCCGCTGTGGCTCAGTGGTTAGGGCGCTCGACTACTCATCCGGAGTACCCGGGTACGAACCCGACCGCGGCGGCCGCATTTCGGTGCAGGCAAATCGCAAAGGTGCCCGTGTGCTGTGCGATGTCCGTGCACGTTAAATATTTCCAGGTGGTCGACATTATTTCGGAGCCCTCCACTACACCTCTTTCTACCTTTCTTCTCTCAGCCCCTCCTTTATCCCATCCCTTGCGGCGCGGTTCTGGTGTCCGCCGAGATGTGAGACAGATACTATGCCATTTCCTTTCCCCAAAAAACAATTTTAAAATTCTAGAGGCCCGTCTACTTTGTGATGTCAGTGCACGTTAAAGAAACTCATGTGTTCGAAATTTCCGGACGCTCAACGCCTGAGTCGCTTTCGGACGTTAGACCTCCTTAAACCTAAACCTTCTTTTGACGTTGTTGCTAACCCTCTTGCTGATATTTTGCTTGCATGCGCCTTTGTGCAAACTGTAACTGATTCTACTCGTGAAAGTGGGAACGCCCGTTCTACCCTTGATTTAATCTTTATCGATAGGAATGTATCTACCTACACTGTTTCGGTAAACGCTGGTACTTTAGCCCATCTTATCGTTAACCTGTCATTTCCCATATGGAAATGACAAGTCCATCCCCCCCCCCCCCCGCCCCAGTAAGAATTCTTTTGTACTGTCAAAAAATTTTCCTGAGCAGATGACCAAGCTATATTGGGCACCCTCTGGCATTTTCGTGGTAGTATATGTATGGTTGTAAAATTTTTTCGGAAGAGATTAATGAGAAGGGTTGACTTGCGCATTAAATATCATGTACTGGATAAAAATGCCCAAGTAACTGAAAATGCCCGTGGATGACACGATAAATCATTCATATTCATCGCAAGCTAAAACATGTCAAACGTAGTGGTCTGTTCAGTCGCAGTCACTGCCCCCTACGAACTGAGCTGGCCTTCAAACTATCCGTAGCAAAGGTTAAATACTTCAATCACTCACCCTTGAGGTTGTTTTTTTATAATAGCCCAGAGAAGTTCTGGCGATACCTCAGTGAAATGAAAGAACAGAATCAGATATCGGTCAACAACCGCATAACCACTGACACGACAGATTGCGGACTGTTTATTCAGTATTTTCAGACTGTTTTCGCAGCGACATGCGACGAAGTGAAGAATGATTATTCTCGCCCTGATCTGTCACCAGATTTCATAACGTACGAAGGTGTTTTAATATGGCACTCAACATAAAAGTGAATACCTATGTAGGACCTCATAGTATGCCTAATGTATTCCTGCGCCGCTATGCGGAGCGCCTGGCTTATACTCGAACACATTAATTCCAGTTTTCAGTGAGGTAATGTGTTCTTTCCGACTACTGACGAATAGACCGTCAGCGTTCTTTGCGTTCATTGCAGTTAGCATTGACAACATTCTATACTCCGATGATTTTGAGAAAAGGAAGGGCGCATAACACCCTCCTTGGGGCAGTGAACGCCTCAGTCGCGCTTTGAGGTACTTGGCGGTGGTGAGAGAGATATGTGGGCGACATGCATTAGCGCTGACAACGTTGTGGAAAACACGCGGCACTGCAGCAATAGGCCGCAGCGTTCATTGGGTGAGCAAACTCTCGCGATCAACCATTAATTTAAGGGCCACCTGGCAGGATGGCAGGGTGGGCGCGCTGCCTATCCAGTGTGCGGAACGCACTCAACGTTACAGCCGCCAAGCCGCGTCTACTTGCCCAATATAGCATAGCTTTCGCTCTAACCGGGTTCAGCAGTAGTTGAACCGCTGCAATTGTTTTGTTGCTCTTCTCAGGCCAAAGTTAGTGAAGTTTATTTTCTTATTTCTTCCTACGTTTAATAGTTCTAAGTGGATAAGAAGAAAAACGATATGGCTAACCCTCCTCGGGGGTCGAAGCAACCTTTAAAATTTAGGTTTAAATTAGGGTCTAGAATTGTCATGGAAGACTTTTCGGAGATTTGTGCAAGCGGCGGCGACAAAGGTGGCTATGTTAGTGTTAACTGGGCATTTTTGCTGCTCTTGTAGGGGCACCCTTTAAAATTTTGGTTGAAAATAAGTCGCAAGCTAGCCTCTGACTTCACATCTCGACATCTCGGTGGACACCTCAAATGTACCTTAGGGAAAAAATATAGTCTCAAAAAGCATGAAATTGGAGCTCCAAATCTCGTGGGCCGAGCCCCTGTCGGAAGCTTGCCTCCAGATTGACTAAAACATGCAATCTACCTACATGACAATAGAATTGCTATTACGCCACCCGGAATGCTGTGCGAGGAACGGTTGTTTATAATTTCGGTGAATGTATTCGGTCTTACTGCAACCACAATGAGGTAAACCAGTGATGGCATTGCTGGAATTTCGTCTTCGACGAAGGTGGTTTTGCCACCGCGCGCTTCTTTTCATCATTTCCCCTGTGTGCACGTGGCACCTATTCCCCTGAAACACCATGCATGAACGGTATGCAAACCTAAACACTTTCTTTTGGATTCTTGCTTGTTTATCAAGCGTAGACTGTACGGGTCTCAGACAATTCACCAATATTTTACTACTGGGGGAGTAAAAATTTTCTATTCTATTAATTTTAGAACCGCCGTTGTGGCTCAGTGGTTATAGCGCTCGGCTGCTGACTCGGCACGGGTTCGATCCCAGCCGCAGTGGTAGAAATTCTATGGAGGCGAAATTCTAGCGCCCTGTGTACTGCGCGATGTCCGTATACAATTAAGAACCCCAGGTGGTCGAAATTTTCAAAGCCCTTAACTACGGCGCCCCTCATACCCTGTGTCGGTTTGGGACGTTAAACTCATTTAAAGTAAAAACTATTAATTTTAACTTGTGTGTACACTGTCGCAGAGCTTCTCTTGATTAACCAAGTTTCCGCATGACACTTTTTACTACCTCCGATATGTGCTCATTCCACCTTAGATCTGGGGCCACTTGCACAAAACCTTTTAGTCCAGGCTTAATGCAGTCTTCATGCTAAATCGTAACTCATTGGAGGCTTAATCTTCCCTAGCCGACAAGTCGCTTGCACGAAAGAAAGTAGACTGGAAGTAGACTAGAATGAAGTTTGGAAAAAGGCTGGAACCCAAGCTGCAGTCGAGCAGTCTAGTCTCAATCTTCTCCAGCCATATCCAACATGTCTGTCTTGCGTTTGGTCCGCCTCGAGATGCTCGCCGAGCGCCTGTTGCGTCGTGAACGTGTGTTCCGGGACCGGACCAACATTTTCGAAATTTTCGACGAGGGCGAGCTGCGAAGGCCGCGCTGGCATCGCGTGCATCGCCGAGCGGCTGCGCGACGACCTCGAGCATCCAAACTGCCGGAGCTACGCTTTGAGTGTTGAGCAGCAAGTGTTGATCGCGCTGAAGTTCTTCGCCACCGGCGGCTTTCTGATCACGACCGGAGATACGCTCAACGTGCACGAGTCGACTGCCAGCCGCACCGTTCGGCGAGTTGCTCTTGCCCTCGTCCACCACAGCGCCGCTTGGATACGGTAAGCCTCGCTTTAACCCTTCGCGACTTTTTCTAGCTTTATTGCGGGCGTTTCGGCTCCCTGCAGCCTGCTTCTACGAGGCCGTGTGCAGCGGCTGCCTCTGCTTCCTAGCCAGGCAGGCGCCTCTATGCAGGCGCTTTCGCAAGGAAATTGCGGCACGGAAAAGTACGGAAGAAACGCTCGATAGCAGTTATCGCTTTTGGTTGCAAAAAAACAAGCAGCGCACAGTGTAAAGAAACGATGTAACATGACCACTTGCACAGAGCATTATTGCGCGCTGCATAAAATTGTTAACGTTGCGATCGCAAGACGGAGGTGCGAAAATCGCGTTTTGGGCAGCAACTGCGCAGTTTATCGTGTTCCCAGCGGTGGGCTACTTTGCGCCTGCGGTGCCGTGGGATTTGTGCGCTAGAGCTAGAAGTTTTTGTGTAGGAAGGCTTGAAAGTGCCCACAAGTGTGACAGTGTGATCCCGAATGACATCGATATGGAACAACAGTTACTTGTGTTCTGTATTTTCCAGCTGGCCCTCGGCGAACGAACTTGCTGAGCTGCAGGGCAGCTTCTACGCTCTGGGCGGCTCCCCCTGCGTGGTGGGCGCAATAGACGGCACGCACGTGAGGCTCCAGGCACCCGGGCTGAACGAGGAGGCCTACATCAACAGGCATTTTTACCACTCCATCAACGTTCAGCTCGTAGTCGACGCTAACTGCCGGATCCTCGACGTCGTCGCCAAGTGGGCAGGTGGAACGCACGACGCGCGGGTGCTTGCCAACAGCACCCTTGCCGAACGCTTTGACAGGGGATTGTACACCGGCCTGCTGTTGGGAGACAGCGGGTACCCGTGCAAGCCATGGCTGATGAACCCATTCCGGACGCCAGACACTCCTGGGAAGAGGCGCTACAATGCAGCGCATGGCAATACGAGGGCAGTGGTAGAAAGGTTCGTCAACGCGCAGTCAGCATACGAGAAAGTCTTGCCTGTCGGTTTTGCCTTTCCCAGTGCACCGTGCGCATAAGTGAAATAATGAGAAGCCCGTGCCGAGACGTTGCTATGCATTCTATGATTATATCGTTATGTTAAAATCATGCAATGGTATGATTGCGTCGGTGGATTCACCAGAAAAAATGTCCGCACAAAGTAATTTGTACAGTTCAATTGCTCATAGCCTTCAGTTATCTCCCAAGTTATTTTTCTGCTGTTTATGTACAGTGGTTGACATTCATCATTTTGTCACAGTGCAAGCAAGTGGCGACTTTTGAATTGGTGTAACTGTACTGCCGCATTTTTAAGGCTTTTGTTTAGCCATATGTTGATTCACATGACATTATAATTGCGCATGATAAAACATGAATCAGTAAAGTACGGCGTGAGGTTATAGCCCGAAGCATTCACAAAGGCTTTATATTAGTACATCTTTTCATGAACATGAAAACTGTGCAGTCAGCACTAAGGCTGTGTTCCTCCTACTTGCTGTATGTGTTCATTCCAGTTTTGTCCTCATTCGAACTCATGGCAACCAACACAAAGGATGGGACAGGTGAACAAGAGAATGAGAACCGACCCATCACTTTTTGCATGTTCCATCCTCGGGCTCTCTGTCGTGATTGTGCACGAGCCTGCCCAATCAGTCACCAGACCTCTCAGAGTGCCCTCATTTTCTGCCGTGATATAAACAAGGAAAAATAAAACTCGGTATACCTTGATCTGCACAACAGATAATTGCACTTGTTGTCCTTCATAGGGCTTCCATTCAATGACCGTAGTGGCCAGATTTATGTAGGGTCTCAGGACACGTCGCTCAATTAGCGGTGGTGCAAGAGCACTGCCGCAATCTTCTGTTACAGGACCATAGGGCAGCTGAAAACAAGATTCCACTGCCTGCATGCAGAGCTGCGGATGGCTCCAGACCGATGCTCTGCCATCATTGTGGCGTGCTGTGTGCTGCACAATGTGGCTAAAAAGTATGCATGCCACTATGACGAAGCGTGCCAGGTGCCACCAGAAGTTGCGGCTGTGCCAAACTGTGGAAACGACGATGGCAGTGCAGTCCGCAGTGCTCTTGTGCAACAGCACTTCTCTCACTGTTAGTGCAACTTAATTCATTGAAATCCTGAGATGAAATGTGTGGTGAAAGCATCTCAACATGCACATCTAGGCAAACTGACAACGCTACCTAATTTAAATTCCTCCTAAATTAGCTGCTCTCCCGGGGCTGCGACTCATATTCTATGCAGATGATATCACTTTATGAACGAAAACTGGCAGCAATGGTCAGATAGAGGACACACTGCAACAAGCTGTAGAAATTTATTTATTTATTTTCACACAGTGCAACCTTTATTGGGGCTATTGCAGGAGTGGGGTTAACAATTCGTGTAAAAACGGCAACATACAACAAAAACGCACGCACGTGCACACACACAAAAGATTGCACCTAACATATTTGAATACATAGTGCGAACAATGTGATAGGCTGTAACTAATAAATTGATACAATGCACAATGAACACAACACAAAAGGAAACGTCATGTGACACCGATCGCTGTTAAAAGTGGCTTCAATGGAAGAGACCGCGTTATGCCAGGAATTAAGTTCCAATGTTTAACGGTACCAGGAGAAAAGCTGTGTTTGAAATTATTAGTACGGGGAAAGCATGGCTTAACATTAAGGCTGTGATGACTCCTCTGGGTGATCGGAGAATATCGAGTAAGATAAATGCTAGTTGTGACTCGATAAAGTGAATTGACGAGGCAGTGCAAAAACTGCAGTGAATCCACATGACGGTGAACGGATAAGGGGGTTAGATTAAAAGCAGACAAAGCACAAGAAGGTGAAAAATGCCGATCATATTAACGGTATATGAACCTGTTGGCTTTCCTGTGGACGCTCTCAATATGAATAATTTCACATTGTTAATGATTATTCCAGACGGGAGACGCGTATTCAGGTGCGGGACGAATTAAGGATATGTACATTAATAGCTTAGTTTGTTTTGGTGCATTAGGTAACGTTGTCCTCAAATAATAGAAGACCTGACTGGTAAAGCAGCGAATCAGAGACACACCACGAGGCCGTCGAGCGAGAAATTACAGAAATTACAAACATCCGTCTCACTTAACATCTGGGTGGAAGGGCATCCTGTAAAGCAAGTTCAAACTATAAGAATCCTTGGACTCTTCCTTCAGTCAAACAGGAAGGACAAGAGACAATATAAAGACTAAAGACAACCGCCAACATGACAGTAAGACTAATAAGACAAATTGCTAATAAAAGGACACGAGTGAAGGAGAAAGAACTGTGCAGAACAGTACAAGCATTTGTACTAAGCAGGCTTGTGTGCGCATTCCCATACCTGAAATTAGCACTGATAAAGCCAAACTAGAGAGTATAATTAGACACGCATACAAGGTTGTGTTAAGGCTACCGAAGTATACCTCCGCCGACAGACTGCTGGGCCTAGGAGTACACAACACCCTAGATGAGATTAAGGAAGCACACTTAACAATGCAATGAGGTCAGCTTTCCCGCACCAAAGCAGGAAGGGTCGTATTTCATCGCCTAGGAATAGGCATCAAGCTGCCACCACTGGACATCAGGACACAAATGCCTAAACGCATCGCTCAGGCAATACCAGTCGCGCCACTACCTAAGAATATCTGCTCACCACGATGAGAGAAGGAAAGCTACGGCAAAAGCTCTACACAGAATGTACAGCTAACATGAACAAGTGCTATATGCAGATGCCGCAGAAAACCCACAGAAACAAGCGTTCACACCATCAGCGGTTGACACGCAAGGCAGACTGATAGTCTCCGGCACTACTAAAACGAGCCTCAGAAACGGCACAACAGGCAGTCTATCGCCCTTGCCATCATTATCACGAACGCTGATACTATACTAAGTGTTTCTAAATTTACCATACGCCGTTACGCGAGGAGAATAATTCCTCGGGTGGCAATGAATACATGGGAGAAAACAAAAAACTTAGAACTATCTTTCAGTGAAATATTTTATTTTATGTATGCACAATAGCAGTAATGGTCATTAAATATGCTAGTACTGACACATGCTTCCCACCCAACTCACTCTGCATATCTTTTTTTTCAAGGAAGTATATTTCATGGCAATGCTGGGCCAAGCAAGCTGTGATCCCTATTGCACGTAAGTAACTTATTTTACTGTCAAAACATATCACAAGCCGACGCGGTGACTCAGTGGTTATAGCGCTCGGCTGCTGACCCGAAAGACGCGGGTTAAATCCCGGCGTCGGCAGTCGAATTTCAATGGAGGCGAAAATCTAGAAGCCTGTGTACTCTGCGATGTCAGTGCACGTTAAAGAACCCCAGGCGGTCGAAATTTCCGCCGCCTTTCGCTGCAGCATCCCTCCCAGCATCCCGTTTGGCTTGTGGGGTTTAACGTCCCCTTGGGACGTTAAACCCCCAAAGGCCAAACGAAAACATATGATAGTCAGAACGCATCGCAGTCAAAATGCATCACATTCAAAAATAAAAGTCAAAACGTATCACAGAAAAGTTGTATCGGTGTCAAAACGCATCATACATACTGTGCATGAAATGCAAAGTGGAAACTTGTCTACTTAAATCACAGAGCAACTACGGGTGAAAATATCTGCTGAGGTTGCACATGCTGTACAATAAACATTATGCAGTACTTAAGAGAATGCATTGTTGGGCGAGTCGGTCAGTCATGATGAACAAAGGGTGCTGCTGCGCACATGTAAACAAGGACGAGAAGGATATACAACAAGCGCTTGATGTGTACCCTTCTCGTCCTTTTTTATATGTGTGCAATACATATAAACAAGGACATGCATAGGAGAGGTACAAGTAAAACGAAAGCGGTGACCTTGTGGTAGAGCATCTGCCTCGCATTCGGGAGGTGCTGGGCTCGATCCCCAGTGCCGCCGGGTACCCACCGGTTTTCTAATAAGTACAAGATTTCCCCCAGCCTGCTGCTCGGCTCCTTTGGGGTGAGATGCTTGGGAAAAGGGTCCTGGACCAAACCGTAAAAAAAGAGCCACAAATGGGCTTTTACCGCACGAGGTGGATTAAGGGTTGCTTGACAGCGGAACTTATCTCTGATCCGTCAAGGGAACGGTTTGGTCCAGGACCCTTTTCCCAAGCATCTTACCCCTGAAGAACCGAGCACCAGGCCGGGGGAAATCTTGTACCCATCAAAAAACTGGTGGGTACCCGGCGGCGCAGGGTATCGAACCCAGCACCTCCCGAATGTGAGTCAGATACTCTACCACAAGGCCACTACTTCGGTTGCACATGCTGTACAATAAACATTATGCAGTACTTAAGAGAATGCAATGTTGGGCGAGTCGGTCAGTTATGATGAACAGAGAGTGCTGCACACATTAAAAAAAGGACATGCATAGGAGAGGTACAAGTAAAACATTATAGCTAAACACTTCAAATGTAATGATGCTCGCCAAGGCACTCAGTGCCAAGTTTCTAAGTACAGAAAGTTTGTGAGCTCTGGCGCTCCATGTGCTTTTGTTTGGCGTTTTAAAAATCTATCTTCGCACGTTCTGTCTGGACCTGTGTCAGTTCTGTTAGTGCATCAGCTAGGCAGCCACACTTTTCAATTGTTTTAACAGCTGCGTCGTTAAACTTAATGAAATGTTCGGCTGCATGCACCATCTTAGTTACTGCATCTGCTGCAGTCTGTGCTGTTGCCTGAACAGTCTCAGCTGCCATTTTTTGTGCCTGTAGAGAAGCAGTCTCTAGCTCAACATTCTCGCGATTAAGTTTTATCACCTCCTGTAGGTGCCCAGCCTGCTGCATTGACTGTGACTGCCACCGGCATGGCTGCAGGCTGTCCTGTTGCTGCTGCTGATGGCCGCCGTGTGCTGCTGACTGGTGTGGTGTGTTGCTGCTAGTGACTGCTACTGCTGATAGGAGCAGCCTCGTTCACGGTCGGCTGGTCCTGCAGCTGGTGGCCGTTGTGTGTAGAAGCTTCTTCACCTGCTGCTGTGACTGTCTGGCCATCCTCTGCATCTTACTGTGTGCTGTTGAAGGATAGTGGACTTACTAGCACATAAGCAGCTGTGACGACAGTGCCTATGTCTTCTGCTGGTACCTCAGCAGCAGCGTAAAATGTGTCCTCGTCGACGGCATCAGGAACATGTCATATAATTGGTGTAGTACTCTGTGGAGTCAGTGCCAGTGTTTGTGGTCTGCTCTCCAGATGGCCCTGGCACAGCTGCATCACATGACAGCACCTGCTGGTTGCCTGTGGTGCCCCTGTGCAGTTAAGACAAGCTTTCTTAGTGGTGACGTTCACTAATATGAATTCCAGCTGACTAAGTTGTCAGTATATTTCTGTCATTAGAGAAAGCTGCCTGTCTGTTTGCAGAGCAGGGAATGGTAAACAATGCAATAACAGTCAGGAGAGAGCAGTTTCCTCACCTTTCCACTTCTTGTCTGCTGATTGTTGTTGCACTCTTCGTCATTCTCTGACATTAACCGACTATGTTTTGTTTACTGAACTGTGTGACATAGCAAAATGAAGGAACTTCAGCTTTTTTATAAAACATAACTAATGTGAAGTAAAAGCTCATTAAATCAAGAACCACACATCGATGCCACCACATTTCAAATTAACCGAAGTTCCAGTTGAATGTTCACCTTCTGCTTCTCTTTCCAGAAGGCAACAGCCATTACCTTTTGTTGTAATCAAACATGACGGAGGGCCAGGAAGGGTCAAGCAGTATGGTTCAAATTATCCAAAAGTTTGAATTCCGTTCGAAATATCGAGCTTTCAAAGCATTATTATGTACGTAGTGTGATGTACACCCTTTCTCACAAGTGCCTGGGGCACTGCAGCTGCGGCTGAGCCAAGTAAACCATCCTCCCAGTGATGATTTTGCTCTAGTTCACTGCGAAGCTAGAGATTGTGAAATGAAGTCAGCTAGCTGCACTGTAGTGTCACCTCTACTGGAGCCTAGCATAATCAGCATCCGGACGACATCACCTCTACAAGAGCATGGCAATATCGTTGAGATCACAACATGTTTGCGCCACTAATTAACAGAAGCAGTGGCTGTGTACTTTGCAGAGACTTAGCTTGCAAGTGTGCTGCTTGCGGTTTCGTAAGGCATCACATGGAAGCATGTGGGCCTTGAATGTTTCTTCCACCTAGTGTTCTTTGCAAGCAAACTGCGGAGGCTGCTATCATGACTGCTGGAATTTTGTGCTCTACAGTGATTGCTTGATTATAACAATACACCCATGTTCACTACTGCTTGGAGTAAACAAAGAATTCTCACTCGCTCAGGTCTATGCCGCCTAACAGGCCCACAAGCACGGAGTTCTGAGGCCCGAGGACATCCCTGACTGATTCCAGCAGGGCTGGAATCTCGTGCTCATTCCGGCCGGCACCTGCAAACATTCATTGAGACAGTCATCAGTCCTTTTCCACCAAGAAAAGCAGTGCATAGTTGCTGTAATATCTTTTTGCATCACAAAATACTGCAGTGAGATTCAGTATAGAACATGCCCATGAATGCACCTTAATAAAAAATGCATTACTTTGTACGCAGCTGAAACACTGTCACGAAAAGTTAATTCAGTATGTACTCTTATCAGTATACTCTGTGCGCCATGTAATTGATTGTCTCTGTGATGTGCCTGCCATGTCAAAATTGCAAATATTGATTTTCTGTGAATTATCAGATGCTTCATGTTGCTCTTGCATTCATTGCAGATACAAACATTGTATTACTGTTTTCTTATGTTTTCTTACCGACATATTTGGCAATGAATGCTTGATGGACTTGCTTCCGCGCAAAATAAATTTTCCCTTACCTGTTCTTGCTAAAGGTGTATTTATAATGCTCTGTTTTTTCGCATGAGGTATGTTATGGGAGTACGCACGATGCTACTGTACATGTGCTTGCAGAGCAAGGCAAATAAAACGCAATCAAGTTGCTATCTGTATACATCACTGGCTGTCCGCGTGCAGCGTAAGGATTTGAATAGGAAAAAGCAACATAACAAAATACGAAATGGTAGCAACCATGCTTTTCGGTGAAGTTATCATGCTTACTGCCTCTTTTTTTGCTGCACATTCCGCTAAAACATTGTACGCGCGACAGCCGGACACACCACCCTCTTTCACGCCTTGTTCAAGCATCGCGCATATTTACGGCGCTGAAACCAAATTTGTCGCCGTTAACAGTGCATGTTCTCGTGGCAAGGGTGAAGGTGCGTGCTACAAAGGACGTGATGCTCAAAGAAAGCATCGAGCATTTGATCTACATAGTTGAGCGCTGTCTTTAAATGCCGCTGCGCCAAAAAAATATTGCGCCTGTTCACGGTTGCCATCCAGATATTCTGAGGTGGACAAAACTGATAACCACCTGAGTGCACAGTCCGATTGTTCTATCAAAGAAAAGAGTAGGTAAACTTTTTACTTACCAGTTTGCCGGTCGTGCTGGCGTGCCCACTGCAGTGCAGTCTTCAATTGCTGCTTCAGGTTTTGCCATTGTTTTTTACATTCTTTAACGTCTCTTCGGACTCGATGCCTGCAATTCAGTATATCAGTTAAGCCTGCCCATGCCTGTTCGCGTTTTTTTCGAGTGATGGAGGAATTAAATTTGGCGAATAGTGGCGTTCTTTGCTCACCGACGAGACGAACTAAGTCCAATTTCTCATCTTCTGACCAGTGTGCACTTTTCATGCGTTTGCTGGCTGGCTGTCCATGCTTGCTGGCCGTTGACGTGCGCACAAAAGAGTCTCGAAATTTTCGAATGCTTGAAGTTCGTGCGTGGGTATCCCGACGTTTGAACCCGGCTCCGCTGCTTCTTCAAGGGCGACAGGAGGCAGTTTGGTTTGCAGCTTAAATATAAAGGCCCAGTGGGGAGGAGGAGAAGCTTCGGGACGGAGAGCGGTGATACTGATACCAAGGGTAGTAAAAGGGTATAAACTTAATTCCTGCGACTGTGAGTCAACCAGCTTCCGAGAGCTATGCAGGGATTACTGCAGCATGCTGTTGCTTTTGGTTCTGCAAACTGCCGACCAAGTCCCTGTGCAGAGGTTACTTTCTGAGCGTTTTGCATTTGCATTGTTCGCTGTAATGGATCGGTAGATGCCCGCGGATTTGTTCGGACCATCCGTCTTTTTCTGACGGCCCCGCGTCCAGAAGCGGCGACTTCCTTGTTAATCCCCGTCGGTGTGTCGGGAAGAAGCGTGCATGCAGGCTGAGGCAGGCGGGCCAAGGCGACGGCAAAGCTAGAGGGAAGGAGAGGGGACATTTTTCCCGTAACTCACAGAGGTCCCCGTTTTGCGGCGACAGTTAATGCGGCTGAGCGTGGGAGACACGAGCAGTGACTCTGTCGAAACCGCCATACGCCGGCCGCCCCCCTGGTTCGTCTAGGTATGAAGGGTCATCACCGCCAGGCGAGACGGATCTGGACGGTCGCGCTTGACTGAGAAGAATTAAGCGTAGCGTACGGTCAGTGCGGGCGCGGCTAGAAGACGCCGTGGCTGAGCCGCGGCGGCGCCGAAGCCAGAGGACGGGGCATTCCAACGGGTCCCGAAAAGCCGACCGGCTCAACGAAGCGCATATAGATGTACAAAGGCGATGCCGACGCACTTGCAGAGGCAGCAACGACAGGCTGGCACCGCTTTCCAGATTTTGTGGGAACGCCTGTCAACAATCCTCACGAAGACGAGTAGTTTGTTACTCGCGGCGGTAGCGGCTCGGTTGAGATTGGTGGGAGCCGCCATGGTCACGGTTCAGCTATCAGCGTTCAAAAAGCGCGGGAGTGTATCCGGATGTTGACATTAAATAGCGGTCATCTATTGGACAGCGCGAACGTCCGTGGCCCTCACAATCGACTTCCGGCCGATTCCCCATCTCGTTCTTTGTCGGCGGCTAAATTTCTGGCCTAGGTACTAAAAGTACCTACCGTCTGAAATAAGTCTGGACAGTAGTTCAGATTTTTCGGTTCGTGCAAGCACACTACGTCTACAGGGAAGTCCAGACTCATCTTAGGTTATAATAAGACGAGATTGGGATTTCAGTATGGAGGCTCGCGTTTGTGCAAGCGGGCCCTGATGTTATTGTTAAACCTAGATTTTTATAGCTGCAGTACCATTTCGAGAGCGTTGCTACTTATAATGTATGAGAAACTTAACGGCTCCTGCTTTTGGCTTATGGTAATCGAACTGATTTTTGGTTTATTTTCATTTGCTATTCCGAGCGCCATGTTCCAATATTTGCTAATTCATTATTTATATAGAGTCTGCCAGGCAGCACAAACCATACGCACAAAGCCATAGTGAAGAAATTTTGTTCCACTCACTTGAAGGTTAACGTTGGAGACATTGAGCGTGCTCACCGTATTGGTCAGCGCCGTCACGGTTTTCACCGTCCTATTATAATTAAATTCCTCAACTTTAAATCTAAAACAGAAGTCCTACAAAATGCCCATAAACTGAAAAATCTCGAGTTCCCTAAAGTGTGGATAGAAGAAACTTTTCGCCTAAGGCACAGTTGGCTCGTAGGAAGTTGCGCGAGTTTGCTAAGAGCAATCGTGAGGGAAACGAACGTTTTTCTATTCGTTATATGTCTCTACATTTTAAAGATTCTGTTTACCGGTTTGATTCAGTCACTAATAATGTTGTACAGATTGCTGCAAGGAACCAACATTCCAGTAATTGACGGAAAACAACTGAGAGGCGTAAGCTCACGCCCGTACACGCAGTCTCGTTGCTCTTGGCAAATTTCCGCAGCCTTTTTCATAAAATTGATGCACTGAAAACGCTCATACATACTTGCACCACAGATATAGTAATAGGTACGGAAACGTGGCTTTCCAGTGACATCACTAATAGCGAACTTGCACTTGACCCATCTTTTGTAATCTTTCGAAAGGACCGGGAAGGCTTCCGAGGGGGCGGAGTTATTGTGGCCATTAAAGATGACTATCAACCGTCTCTAGTGATAATCGACTCTCCTCTTGAAATAGTGTGGGTCTCTGCACGTATCGGACATGCGCAATGTGTCATTGGTGCATGCTATCGTCCACCCGATAGCCGTTTGGAATTTGTTCATTTTTTCAATGATGCTTTACAACAGGTCTTATCCCAGTTTCCAAAATGCATACTAATATTAGGGGGTGATTTTAATTACCCAGGTATCGAGTGGTCAACTTCTTCCTTAAACGAAAATTGCAACAGATCTGAGTGTCTTCATTTTCTACAAACCTTGTATTTTCATCACTTAACTCAAGTCGTGCGCGAACCAACTCGGGGTGAACACATACTAGATATTATTTTAACAAATCATCCAGACCTTGCTGCGACACATGTGCTAGAACCATTAAGTTATCACAGGGTGGTGCAATGTTCCTTTTCATTGAAATCTGCCAAGAAATATACAGCGAAAAAATACATTCTCAACTACGCACGCGCCGACACTGGCAGAATAATTGATATGTTAGCCACATTTACAGCAGACTTTGCAAACAATTTTCAAAACAGAACGGTGCATGAAAACTGGAGCTTGTTCTGCGTTAAACTCAAAGAAGTTGAAACTACATGCATACCAAGAATGACCATCAGCTCAAGGCAGAACGATCCGTGGTTTAACCACGAAGTGAAGAAGTGTATAAACAAGAAGAAAAGAGCGTTCAGAAAAGCTGCGCGAACAAACGCTCCAGAAGACTGGCAAAATTACAAAACCATAGCACGCCATACAGAAACAACAATTATCGAAGCTAAACACAAGTTTTTTAATTGCACCCTTCCCAATATGATAAAAACTGATCCGAAAAAGTTTTGGCAAGTAGTTAACCCAAAAGCAGATCACACTGCTCCCTTACTACTTTCCGAAAACGGAGCAGTGCTCAACACAAAAGATAGCACTGAGCTATTTAACAAATGCTTCTCTGCAGTTTTCACTAACGAACTGCCACTTGATAACACTCACATACTTGAACAACCATCTATTCGATTCCCTTTTTCATCCATCATAATAACGGAACATGGTGTTTCTCGTGCCATTGACAGGCTTCCTCATAAAACCAGCCCAGGTCCTGACGGTATAAGTGCTAAACTTCTAAAATTAACCTCGCACTACTCTTCAGTTTTGTTATCTCTAATATTTCAGCAATCACTCGATACAGGGTGCCTACCGGAAGATTGGAAATCAGCATTAGTGATACCGGTATTTAAATCTGGTAATACAACAGACACTAATAATTACAGACCTTTATCACTGACATCTATCTGCTGCAAATTACTGGAACGCATTCTATACTCTCACATTATAGCCTATCTTAACGATAATAACCTGCTCCTCAATAACCAACATGGCTTTCGCCAAAATCGCTCATGTCAGACGCAACTTTATGAACTGGTAACACATATTCACATTTCTTTGCATAGATTGATTAGTACAGACGCCATTTTTATTGACTTTTCTAAAGCTTTCGACCGAGTACCTCATAATCGAGTAAAACTGAAAGTTAGAAACCTACAGCTTAACTACAACACGACGCGATGGATTGAGGAGTTCCTAACGAACCGATTTCAAGTAAACGGTCTCAACAACTGCTTTTCCAACCGCACTCACGTCACTTCGGGAGTTCCTCAAGGATCCGTCCTTGGGCCACTGCTATTTTTAATATACATAAATGACATCGCAACTAATATTACCTCACAAATACGTCTCTTCGCAGATGACTGAGTCCTGTATAATGAAATAAGCTGCCCTGCCGACATCTCTGTGTTGCAGTCTGATTTATCAAAACTAACTGAATGGTGTGACACATGGCAGATGGAAATTAACATAGCCAAAACTAAACACGTAAAATTTGCTTCGATACCTCGACCTACCTCTGACCAATATGCAATACGCGGTATTACTGTTGACTCAGTATCTTCAATCAAGTACTTGGGTGTCCTGTTCACCTCCAATTTAAGCTGGAATGCTCACATTGAACACATCACCACAAAAGCATGCAAAAAACTTGGCTACCTGAAACGTCACTTACACCTTGCTAACACAGATATCAGACTTCGAGCATACAGCTCTCTTATCAGGCCTTCTTTAGAATATGCGTCAATAATTTGGCACCCCCATCACTCTAATCTCAAGAACCTACTTGAATCAGTTCAAAATAAAGCTGCGCGGTTCATCTTAACTTCATACTCGCGATATCAAAGTGTGTCCGCCTTAAAGAAATTACTTAATCTCCCTCCACTTGACATGCGCAGGAAATTATCACGGTTGACCTTCTTCCATAGCCTTTACCACAGCAACACTGCATTCGCTCGAGCCCATATTCTTCCCGCTCCCCACATCTCTACCCGCACAGACCATGTTCATAAAGTAAAACCTATATTTGCCAGGACTAACGCTTATCAAAATTCGCCTCTAGTTTTATCTGTTGCCGAATGGAACTCGCTACCTGCAAACATTGTCTCGCTTACGGAATCATCATCATTTCATGCAGCACTGCTAACCTTTTTAGAGTGTGTCAACCTGTCTGAAACCACATTTTCTTGATTATTTACTTAAACAGTGTTTTCAAGTGCTTGGCATTGTGTAAAATTCATTCCGCTTCATCTGATATGTATCTGTGTAGGCTGTTTATCTAAATGTTTATTTGATTGTATCCTTAAACTCGTGTTCCGATGGGTACTGATTGTTTGCTTCACATTTTAGGTTCTTATGTGTGTTTCACGCTACTAAACATTGTATAAACTTCGTTACTCTTTCCTTTCTTTCTTTCTTTCTTTCTTTGCTTCTGCTAGATGTTTTTTATGGTTCCTAATGCCTTCATATATTTACATTGTACAGATTTCACTCATGCTTGAACTTTTTCGTCCCCCCCTATGTAATGCCCTAATGGGCCCTTAGGGTACTCAAATAAATAAATAAATAATACTGCAAGCATGTTGGTTGTCTATTGTCCTATATTGGACCGTTAGTTACTTCACTGGAACAGTATTGGCATTGCCGCTCCTTGATATATCGAACAATAATCTTGCATATCCGCTGTTTTACTCATATTGGCAATGTCTCTTTATGGCGCCTCCAACAATTGTTCTTCGCCGCTGTTCTCACTAGAGTGGCAATGCCGCTTCGTTACACTTTCGATCTTTTCCCTACTTCTCTGCTCTTGCCCAATATTGGCAATACAGCTTCATTAGACGTCCGACGATGGCCCTACTTTTTAGTAAATTCACCCAGATCGGCAATTCAAATTCTTTACACCTGCAATGATGTGCCTGCTTGTATGCTTGTACCACCGATGCTTGTATGCTTGTACCACCGAGGGCTGCGGCTGAGAGTGCACAGTTGGACCCTCCTGAGCGACAACCGGCTACTTAAGCCCACCGCTGCGGAATCGCTGTGCAGTTCGGCAGCAGTGCTCGCACGTAGCGGTTGCACTGCATTTCACCTATTTTCGGAGGCCTCTGCCGCACAACAGCTGGAAACCCGTCCACAGCAAAAGACCATCGTGTCTGAAAGGCATCAGTGCGAATCACCTAGGTACCACCGAGAGCTGCGGCCGAGACCGTGCAGTTGAACCCACCTGAGCGACAGCCGACTACTCAGGCCCACCACTGCGGATTCGCTGTCCAGTTCGGCAGCAGTCCTCGCACATAGCGGTTGCATTGCACTTCATCTATTTTCGCAGGCCTCTGCCACAAAACACAGCAGAGGACCACCGTATCTGAAAGGCATCCGTGCGAATCACCGAGGTTCCAACGTGGGCTGCGGCTCAGACTGCGCAGTTGAACCCACCTGAGCGACAGCCGGCTTCTTAGGCCTACCTCTGCGGAATCGCTGTCCAGTTCGGCAGCTGTGCTCGTACGTAGCGGTTGCATTGCGTTTCATCTATTTTCGCAGGCCTCTGCCACAAAACACAGCAGAGGACCACCGTATCTGAAAGGCATCCGTGCTAATCCCCGAGGTTCCAACGCGGGCTGCGGCTCAGACTGCGAAGTTGAACCCACCTGAGCGACAGCCGGCTACTTAGGCCTACCTCTGCGGAATCGCTGTCCAGTTCGGCAGCAGTGCTCGTACGTAGCGGTTGCATTGTGTTTCATCTATTTTCGCAGGCCTCGGCCACAAAACACAGCAGAGGACCACCGTATCTGAAAGGCATCCGTGCGAATCACCGAGGTTCCAACGCGGGCTGCGGCTCAGACTGCGAAGTTGAACCCACCTGAGCGACAGCCGGCTACTTGGGCCTACCTCTGCGGAATCGCTGTCCAGTTCGGCAGCAGTGCTCGTACGTAGCGGTTGCATTGCGTTTCATCTATTTTCGCAGGCCTCTGCCACAAAACACAGCAGAGGACCACCGTATCTGAAATACATCCGTGCGAATCACCGAGGTTCCAACGCGGGCTGCGGCTCAGACTGCGAAGTTGAACCCACCTGAGCGACAGCCGGCTACTTAGGCCTACCTCTGCGGAATCGCTGTCCAGTTCGGCAGCTGTGCTCGTACGTAGCGGTTGCATTGCATTTCATCTATTTTCGCAGGCCTCTGCCACAAAACACAGCAGAGGACCACCGTATCTGAAAGGCATCCGTGCGAATCACCGAGGTTCCAACGCGGGCTGCGGCTCAGACTGCGAAGTTGAACCCACCTGAGCGACAGCCGGCTACTTAGGCCTACCTCTGCGGAATCGCTGTCCAGTTCGGCAGCAGTGCTCGTACGTAGCGGTTGCATTGCGTTTCATCTATTTTCGCAGGCCTCTGCCACAAAACACAGCAGAGGACCACCGTATCTGAAAGGCATCCGTGCGAATCACCGAGGTTCCAACGCGGGCTGCGGCTCAGACTGCGAAGTTGAACCCACCTGAGCGACAGCCGGCTACTTAGGCCTACCTCTGCGGAATCGCTGTCCAGTTCGGCAGCAGTGCTCGTACGTAGCGGTTGCATTGCGTTTCATCTATTTTCGCAGGCCTCTGCCACAAAACACAGCAGAGGACCACCGTATCTGAAATACATCCGTGCGAATCACCGAGGTTCCAACGCGGGCTGCGGCTCAGACTGCGCAGTTGAACCCACCTGAGCGACAGCCGGCTAGTTAGGCCTACCTCTGCGGAATCGCTGTCCAGTTCGGCAGCAGTGCTCGTACGTAGCGGTTGCATTGCGTTTCATCTATTTTCGCAGGCCTCTGCCACAAAACACAGCAGAGGACCACCGTATCTGAAAGGCATCCGTGCGAATCACCGAGGTTCCAACGCGGGCTGCGGCTCAGACTGCGAAGTTGAACCCACCTGAGCGACAGCCGGCTACTTGGGCCTACCTCTGCGGAATCGCTGTCCAGTTCGGCAGCAGTGCTCGTACGTAGCGGTTGCATTGCGTTTCATCTATTTTCGCAGGCCTCTGCCACAAAACACAGCAGAGGACCACCGTATCTGAAAGGCATCCGTGCGAATCACCGAGGTTCCAACGCGGGCTGCGGCTCAGACTGCGAAGTTGAACCCACCTGAGCGACAGCCGGCTACTTGGGCCTACCTCTGCGGAATCGCTGTCCAGTTCGGCAGCAGTGCTCGTACGTAGCGGTTGCATTGCGTTTCATCTATTTTCGCAGGCCTCTGCCACAAAACACAGCAGAGGACCACCGTATCTGAAAGGCATCCGTGCGAATCACCGAGGTTCCAACGCGGGCTGCGGCTCAGACTACGAAGTTGAACCCACCTGAGCGACAGCCGGCTACTTAGGCCCACCTTTGCGGAATCGCTGTCCAGTTCGGCAGCAGTGCTCATACGTAGCGGTTATACATACATACGTACATATTTATTTGTCACAATTACAAGTTGAAATAAGTGTGCCCGCGGAAGCGCAAGTGCGCTTGTAGGCGAGTAACGGCAATCAAACGAAGTACAGGCTCAGTATTGACGAAAAAACATAGTTTCTGTATGTGGAAACAAAACAAATACTACACAACAAAGCTTATTGCAATAAGACACATAATATTCCTAAATACAAAAAAGAACAATATCACTAATGCACACTGCAAAATTAAGACACTTATTTACACAGGTTCAGAAACAACTTAAATAACCTAGATTCACATGGGAAGGCAAACTCAAGTATTTAGAGCATTCTTTTAATGCAAGCTTACAGGGCTTTTGACATATTAAGCCAGGACTTTATTCTACATTTTACCTCTTTAAGGGATTGTAATGATAGCATTTCAGTTGGAAGCTGGTTAAAATGAAATGGGATGTAGAACATTCGGCACCTTTTCCCGCAGTTAGTATATACCTTGGAAAGTTTGAACGCATTTATTTTTCTTAATACCTTGAGCTTGTTTTCAGGGTGTTTAAATTTATTTGAGAAATAGTTTCTGGTAATTACTACATGCGTGAATAGATCTTCAATGCAGAACATATCAGCAACGAGCATCCGTTTGGTGCTTTCAAGGGCCTCCATTGACGTGCCATACAAGACGTTAGCGGAAATTCTGCTCAGTATTCTATCGATTTGACTGATTTTTGATGATGCACAAGAACCATAAATAGTGACGCCATACCTTAAAACGGACTCCTCTAGGGCCTTAAACACCAGTTGACGCCGCCTGACAGAAGTATTGAATTTTATCCTGTACAGATGCATAGAAATTACACGGAGACCTTTGATGAGATGCTCAACATGGGCTGCCCAGATCATGGTGGCGTTAAAATGAATGCCCAGATATTTGACTGTTTCAGAGAAGGGTAAATGAACACACTGGCAACTAAAGCAAACATTACTATACAGAATAACAGATTCATTTAATATAACTTTTTTATGTGGATTTCTGAAACAAACCAAAGTTGTTTTTTGCTTATTTATGTGAATCTGTTACCTGAAAACCAGTCGCACACTTGTTTAATATTCGATTGTAGCAGCTCTGGAGACCTATTGTATGACTCGTGCGAAACAAGCAACGCCGTGTCATCGGCGTATTGGTAGAGTAACGAATTCAGACCTAGATGTGCTAAATCATTCACATAAATATTAAAAAGGAAAGGTCCTAAAACGGAACCTTGTGGCACGCCATATAGAATTGGTTTGAAATGGCTGAAGTCATCTTTGACTCTCACAACTTGAGCACGATTGGAGAGGTAGCTATTGAAAAAAAGCTGATAAGGCCCGCGAAATCCAATTCTGCTAGTTTCTGTAACAAAATCCCGTGGTCAACAGTGTCAAAAGCTTTGGATAAGTCTAAAAATAATCCAAGGACAACCTTGTTTCTATCTATATGCAAGTTAATTTGATCGCAGCAATCTTCAAGAAGATCTACAGTGCTCATTTTACGCCTGAATCCATACTGTGTGTTATTGATTATAGAAAATCGGTCACAGAACGACACTATATTTCGATATACAATTTTATCCATTCAAACAGTAATACTCGGCAATATTGCGATCGGTAGGTAGTTTCTTTTATCAGGTTTTTTCCCCGTTTTATAGATTGGTCGTATAACCGATATTTTCATTCCTTGCGGTATATCTCCTGTTGAAAAGCATCCATTGAGAATATGCAAAAGCACGCTTTTTAGCTTGTTATAATTATTCTTTAGATCACGTAATCTGATCTTATCATATACTGAAGGTTGGTTCAATGGGAGGACCTTAATAGTATCCCATAACTCAGAGTCACCCAGTGTCGGTAAGAAAGCAGAGTTTGGAATGCTTGGATTTATATACGGTGTAAACGGAGCCTGGGGTGCGATTTTAATTCCTTCACGGATGTAGCGAACTGCTCACTGAACGAGCTCGCTGTTGATCGACTGTTTTCGCTACCAAAGATACGAGTTAGTTCATCATCTAGATTTCTGCTCTTTGTTTTCCCCATCATGTCATGAAGAAGTCCCCAAGTCTTTTTCATATTACCGCGATGTTTTACAAATTCAGCCGAGAAAAACCGCCGCTTCTCTAATCTCAACTTTGATGTAAGTTTATTCCTAAGTGCCCGATACTGCTTTCGTAACTCAACGTCAGAGGGATTAGACTTACACAGTTGCCATAGCTTACTTTTTTCAAACGATAATGCTATGGCATCATTTGTTATCCATTTCTTTTCGGAGTTTCTAATTTTTTGTTTCACTCGTCGCATGGAACGAGAGTAAATCTCATTGAATTTTTTAACAAGTAAGTCATATGCTTCAGTATGATCACGCATTGTTAGGCTTTCCCAGTCAAAGATCTGGATCAAGTCGTCGACGTGTCGGTCGTCAAGAATGGTTATTGTACGCAGAGGTGGCTTCGGCGTTTCAGGTTCATTACTAGTCATACAAAGAGCCTGGAAATAATGATCAGCTACTTTTTCTCGTACCACTGCAGCCATCGCATCTAATGTTGGACATCTTGTAGCAATGTGATCAATACAAGACTGTGTAAGCAAGGCACCAGCAAATTCCTCCCGAGTGTAACTACGAATAACATTATCAATGCCATACCCTGCTAGTAAATCAAGAAAATCCTCCACACCACTTTTCTTTGGTTGCAGAATGTTATTGTTAAGATCCCCCGCTAGTATAATATTACAATGAGAATGTTTGCTTAGGAAACAGGAAAGCTCAGTAAAAAATCGTTGCAGGTCAGAACTAGGTGGACGATAAACTGCGATAAGCGAAAATGTCTCAGCGTGGTTACTAACAGAAAGTGCAACAACCTCTGCAGCCGTAAATGTACAAGTCAATTTCTCGACAAACCACGAATTTCTAACAAACACTAAGACCCCGCCACCTCTGCCAGAGGACCGACAGAGCGAGAAAGACTGAAATCCTTTCAATACAAACCCATGAGACTCGAGCTCATTTACATTTATTTCAGTTAACATTACAGCGTCTAGATTTTTTAATGACTTGCATAAGTGGACGTTTAGAGAATCCCAGTGCCTTCTAATGCTTCTGATATTTACATGTACGAGGTCTAGAACAGGTTTTGATCGTGATGTCATGAGGAAGCGATCTCTGTGTCCATTCCATTCAGCAAACAAGTCAAACTGATCATTCATTGTTATGGGAGTTTGCTAATATCATCCTCATTTTGAATCTTAAAAACAGCAGAGCCCTCCATTTTCCCCACGAAAACATGTCCATTTTTTGACCAAGCATATTTGTATGACTTCGCCTTTGCAGCATTTTTAGCGAGCCACAGTAGTTTTTTTGTGTAGGATGTTAAGTTCTCATTTATGTAAATGTTGTTATCGCTCAGTGCATAGTGCTTCCGGAGCCAGAGTTCACGGTAGCTCATCGACTTGAATTTTACAAGAATTACTGAAACATTGCCAACTTTGGCCGGCAGTCTATGCACAGCATCTATACATTCATCTATTTTTTCTGGGATTTCCAACTCACTCGCAAGCGACTTCAATTAAGCTACAAGGTCCTCGTTGTCAGTCTTCTCAATTCCATGCACCTCAATATTCTGTCGGCGAGAGTAGGCTTCTAGATTGTTCACTGTGGCTCTTAGTTCATTTATTACGATGGATTTCTCCGCCAGACTCTCAGCTTGTTCAATACAGTGCTTTTTTAATTCTGCAACCTGAGTGTTCTGGGTGACCAGCGATCTCTTAATTTTTTCGTAGTTTGACGAAAGAAGGTAAATTGACGCTTCAACGCCCTCAATGATTTTCCCTTGTTTGTCAATCTTCTCTAGTACAGAATCATTCTTTGTAGATTGATAGTGAATACTTTTGTCAATTTGGTCCACACGCAAACTTATTTCAGACAGTTTACTATTGAGCACACGGATAGCGCGCAGCAGCTGGCTCCTGGTCGGTTCCTCCTTTTTTCCGCCATTATCTGAATCAGACTCCTGTGAATCCTGTGACTTCAGCGTTAAGCAAGCTGAGCACACCCACTTCGATGTATCAAGTGTCTTCAAAACTTTCTTTTTCACACCTGAGCATTTGCCGGTGTGAAGCCAGCAGCTACATTCACTGCAACTTATACTATTGTCAGGCTGCACAGGTTTCGAGCACACAAAGCACTGAGCATCTGGCGAAGCCATTGAAGCACAAAGAAAGGAGACAATCAGCAAACTGGAGTCCGACGAAGTGGTCAAAAGCACTGTCTATCGAGCAAGAAGAAAAGCTCTTACCTAGAACGATAAAGCGTGCGTCAGTAATCGAGCCCACACTCCGTCGTGCTGCAATCCGCCGATCGTCGGTAGCAGCTTAAATAGCGTGGCTCTTGACGCCGCCCATGTCGCCGTCCCACGTGGCTCGCCGTCGGTTCCTCGGAAGCGCCACAGTGCAACTGTCGAACGCAGCTGAGGCCAGGCAATCTTCATGTATCCGTCAGCAGGCAGCCAAGGCTTTCATCTTCTTGTTCTTGATAATCTAGAACGATAAAGCGTGCGTCAGTAATCGAGCCCAAACTCCGTCGGACACTCCGTCGTTGCATTGCGTTTCATCTATTTTCGCAGTCCTCTGCCACACAACAGCTGGAAACCTGTCTACAGCAAAGAACCATCATGTCCGAAAAGCATCAGTGCAAATCACTGAGGTACCACCGAGGGCTGCGGCCGAGACCATGCAGTTGGACCCACCTGAGCGACAGCCGGCTACTCAGGCCCACCACTGCGGATTCGCTGTCCATTTCGGCAGCAGTCCTCGCACATAGCGGTTGCATTGCGTTTCATCTATTTTCGCAGGCCTGTGCCACAAAACACAGCAGAGGACCACCGTATCTGAAAGACATCCGTGCGAATCACCGAGGTACCACCGCGGGATGCGGCTGAGACTGCGAAGTTGAACCCACCTGAGCGACAGCCGGCTACTTAGGCCCACCTTTGTCGCTGCAGCCAAAATGTCTTCGTCAGCGATGGCCGTAAAGTAATACGAAGTATCTGTGTTAACGAAAAGATTCATGTAAGGCAATACACGCTGCACAGTAGCAACTTCCAAAGCTTTTGATCCCGTCTGACACCAATTGTTACTTTAATAGCTAGGCAAAATAAATATTGATAGTGTTATACTAAAATGAATACAGTGTTTCTTAAATAATCGGCACCAATATGAAACAGCTAGCGATCACGACTCCCGCATTTCTGCTGTAACATCTGGAGTTCCACAAAGATCAGCGCTGGGACCTCTACTTTTCCTAATCTATAATAACGATCGTCCATCTTTAGTTACTTTCAGAATAAGACATTTCGCTGGTGGTTGTGTTTTATACTAATATTCTAACCTAGGTGTTGCATGTACTCTTCAAAATGACCTGAAAAATGTTGAAACTTGGTGTCATACCTGGCCTATGAGCGTAATGCTAAAAAATTTAAACTGAAGAGAATCACACGCATGCCTAAACAAACAATATCGCGCTCATAATCTATTAAATAACACCTCACTCACCCAAGTTAACAAGCATAAGTACCTTTGTGTTCAAATAACAGATGCTCTGTCCTGGCAGGCGCATATTGAATATATCACTAATGACGCTAACCACGTGCTTGCTTTCATCTGTTGGAACATTTTCCTGGCACCTGTCTCTCTGAAACTGCTGCTGTATAAAACTCAAGCGCGCTAGAAGCTTGAATACGCTGCCTGAGTGTGGGGTCGGTCCGCTAACTCTCTCATTTCTTGACTTGAATCAATTCAAAACCGATCTGCGAGATTTATAATGTCTAACTACTTCGTTTGAGGTAATGTATACTGCACTGTAGCTGCTGCCAAAATGGGCTCGTCGGCAATAGTCAGTCTTATGTAGCGGAGCCTGGAGAGCGCGGCTCCACCTGTTGGTCTTCTGGATGAACAGCCTTGTCCAATGTCTTCTCAGTGGTTTCTTCCACTGGTTGCTGATCACGCAGCTTCATGGAGATAAGTCGTCACTGGCGATTCACGTGAGGCAATGTATGCTGCGCAGTCCCTGCAGCAAAAATGTCTTCGTCGGTGGTATTCACAGTCTGAGGTAGCGGGGCCTCATGAGTACTGTGGCACCTGTTGGTCTTTTTTACAGACAGTTTCGTCAGATGCACTGCCAGTGGCCGCTTCTATGCATGGCTGATGATGCAATTTCATGACGAAATATCCCAGTGGGTGAAGAGATCCATGTGAGGGAGTGTTCGACGCGCATTATCTGCCGCCGAAATGTCTTCGTCGGTGGTAGTCACGGTATTAATTAGCGGGGCCTGATAAGTACGGCACCACCCATTGGTGTTCGGGATGAGAAGGGTGGAATGTTGGGCAACTCGGTATTGATTCATGAGAAAAGGAGCGCGAAACAAGATGACGGTCGAAGACAGAACACACAGCACGAGCACTAACTTCCGACTAAAGTAAAAACACAAAATCGTGTCGGCCGGGACCTGAGTCTAACGACCGAGCGCATGCGAAAAGGCTTGGAAGCGGAAAAAAAATTTTCTAAGAAAAAAATTCAAAGGAAAAAAAACATAAGATAAAAATTATTGCAAATCTAGGAATCTCAATTCCCGTTGCGATAAGAATATAGAAGGCTCGCTGACACACATATCACGCAAAGTAGCTATCTGTGCAGCTTCAAAGATTTCTCTTGTCAATTTATCTCTGCTTCTGGCACCGACAGAGCATTTATCCAGAAATGACACGCACCCGCACTCCTTGAATTGCACGGCCATGTTGCTGCCCGTTAACGACTTCATTTTGTTGTGTTCCGGAAGCCTTTCGTTGAGGCACCTACCGGATGGTCCCATGCACTGCTTCCCACAGGACAGCGGGATGCTGTACACTATGCCCTCAGTGCGTTTAACAAATGCAGTTTTATGTAGCGGGGCTTGGCGAGTACGGCGCCACCTACTGGACTTTGGGACAGATAGCTTTTTTCAGATGTCATTTCAGTGGCTTTCTTATGGGTAACGTCTCATGCAGCTGGATGGCGGAACATCTCAATGGGCGAATAGGTCCCGCCGCGGTGGCTCAGTGGTTAGGGCGCTCGACTACTGATCCGGAGTTCCCGGGTTCGAACCCGACCGCGGCGGCTGCGTTTTTATGGAGAAAAAACGCTAAGGCGCCGGTGTGCTGTGCGATGTCAGTGCACGTTAAAGATCCCCAGGTGGTCTAAATTATTCCGGAGCCCTCCACTACGGCACCTAATTCTTCCTTTCTTCTTTCACCCCCTCTCTTATCCCTTCCCTTACGGCGCGGTTCAGGTGTCCAACGATACATGAGACAGACACTGCGCCATTTCCTTTCCCCAAAAAACCAATTATTATTATTAATGGGCGAATAGATTCATATGAGGAAATGTACGCTGCGCATTCGCTGCTAACGAAATGTCTTCGACGGTGCTAGTTACTCTCTTATATTGCGGTTCCTGATGAGTACGGTGCCACCTGTTGGACTTCGGGACGCAAAGCCTTTCCGGATGTCATCTCAGTGGTCGCTTCCACGTGCGGCTGGTGATGCAGTTTCAAGGCGATATATCTCTGTGGGTGAAGAGATTTATGTGAGCCAATGTACTCTGCGTATTCGCTGCTGCCATATTGCCTTCGTCGGCGGAAGTCACAGTCTTAACTAGCGGGCCTGATGAGTGCGGCGTTTCCGGTGGGTCTTAACGACAAACAGGTTTGTTGGACGTTTTCTCAGTGACCGCTTCCACGTGTGGCTCATAATGCAGCTTAATGACGAATTATCTCCGTGGGCGAAGAAATAAATTCATGTGAGGCAATGTAAACGCGCAGGCACTGCTGGTTAATTGTCTTCATCGGCGGTAATCACAGTCATAAGTGGCGGGGTTCATGGGAACGGCGCCACCTGTTGGTCTTCAGGACGGAAAGCCTTGTAGGATGTCTTCTCAGTGGTGGCCGATCTGCGGCTGAGGATACAGCTTCATGCAGAAATATATCCGTGGGCGAAGTGATACATGTGAGGAAATGTATGGTGCGCCGTCGCTGCTGCGAAAATGGCTTCGTCGGTGGTAGTCACAGTCGAAAATAGTGGGGCCTGATGAGTACGGCGCCACCTGTTGGTCTTCGGGACGGACGGCCTTGCCGAATGTCTTCTCAGTGGCCGCTTCCGTTGTTGCTGATGGTGCACACTCATGACGAAATATATCCGTGGGCTAATGGATTCATGTGAGGCAAAATACCCTGTGCATTCGCTGCTGCCAAAATATCTTCGCCGGCGGTAGTAACAGTCTTAAGCTGTGGGGATGGATGGATGAAAGGTAGGAGCTTCCCCTTTCAACCAGGGTGATGGCAGTTGCTGCCATGCTCAGCTTTGTTTTTCCTTTACTGTTGTTTACTGTGTTAGAAGTTATTAAATTTCTCAATTTTCTTTAAATATGTCTCAACCTTGTGTCACCTCTCTGCTTTTGAGCCTCAAATCTTCCATTCGCCTTTTGCTAACTTTCAGCGCAGATTTATTTACATGACTATTCTTAATTCTAAACCCTAGGGCCTACGTAAGAGTGACTGTGCCAGCACTGACATCGGGATGGATACCATCAAAGTTATTATGATGTGTTCTATCGTTTCTACAGATTTACCACACAGCACATAGGTTCTTCGTTAAACTCTTCTTCGTAGCTGCGCGTTCTAAGACATCCTGACCTAGCTTCAAAGAGTAAGGCACTGCCTCTGGAGTTATCATAAAACGCTTCCTTCCTGATGTGCCTTTTCCAGTATCGGTATAGTTCTACACTATGCTTCGTTTCCACTTAATCTATACAACATTTACCTTCCGCGTTATTAACCTGTCTTTAATGCTCTTTCTTTCTCCGTCCTCGATTCTGGCATACTTACTGGCTAGCTTCCTAGTTCTTTTCCGCCAGTGTTAGTCAACGCTCTTTCTGTATAGCTCTTTAAATACCTTAGCTGCTCACCTGTTTTCACATAACTTTCTCAGGCGTTCTTCGTATAGCATTTAACTTGAAGCTTCTCATGCTTCGAACGATGCCCAGCCCATATCTCCTTATACTTCTTCGTTTGTGGTTTTTCTGTGGGCACCTAGTGCGGTGCCCTTGTGATAGCCCTCTGATTTACTTCTTATTTTATACTGAACTTCTGCCCTTAAGCGCAGAACCGCATTCCCGAAAATAAGGCCCGGTACCATTATTCCTTTCCAAATACCTCTGAGGACTTCATACCTGTTGTACCCCCACAGTGCCCTATGTTTCATTATCCCGGAAGCTGGTCGCTCTTTTGCTATGATAGATTCTTCGTGCTTTTCCGACCGTGTACTTCTGCCCTTTGTTTACCCATTCCCCGAGATATTTGTATTCGGCCTCTCGTGGTATTTCATGGTCTTGTATTATGAGCTCCTGATCAGTTGTATCGCTGAAAATCATCACACCTGACTTATTTGCGCTAAATTTAAAACATAAACTGTCTCCTTCCTCTCCACAGGAATTAACTTCCTCTCCACAGGAATTTGCAAATCTTCCCGGCTATCTGCTAACAGTACAATATCGTTCACATACATTAAACCCGGTAGTTGTTGCTCAACAACCCTTTCTCCTAATCTGTACGGCAGATAATAACCTAGATTCTTTCCTTGTAGCCTTCTTTACATACTTATCATCTAAAGCATGAACAGCAGCAGTGATAGAGGCCAACCTCACCTTAATCCTTTGCGCACCTCGACAGTTGTCGTACTCGTAATTCCTTCTCATGTTATTTCAAATTTATTTAACGACGTATATATCCTGTAAAAAATCAACTGCCTCATGACCTATACATTCATCTTTTAATATGTTCCGCAATATTGCACATTTCGCAGTTTATATGTCCCATGGGGCCTGATGAGTGCGGCGCCACCTGTCGGTATTTCCGGTCGGAGAGCCTTGTTGGATGCCTTCTCAGTGGCAGCGAGCACAGCACCACATTTTGCCTTTGGGATGGACAGACTTGTCGGATGCCGTCTCAGTGGCAGCTTCCACGTCTAGCTCATGATGTGGCTTCAGGACGAAAAATCTTCGTGAGTGAAAGTCAAGCAAGCAGCCCAAAGAAAGTCAAACAAGTTTTTATTATTCAATGGAATGCCCGCGGACTACAGTCCCGGATTTAAGATATTTGGCTCTATGTTTATGAAAACCGTTTCCCTATTCTTGTTATCTGTGAACCGAATCTGCCCAGCATTTTGCGATTATCTGGTTACGAAGCATTTTTTTCCTACACGCACAACAGAACCAGCAATGTGATCGTCCACATTCTACGTGGTATTTCATGTATGCTCCATTCGGTTCCCCCACACAACGAGAACCAGGACGTTTGCCTCACGGTGAAGAGCCGTGACCTAACATTTACGTTAGTAGCTGTGTACATGGCGCTGTCCAGCCGCTTTGGCGACAACAGATTGACTGATTTGATGTGAACCACATTACAAATACTTTAGTGCTCTCCACACCATGTGGGGAGGCGTTAGGATACATTTTAGTCGAAAGAAACTCGTGTCCTTCGCCTCTGATAATGGCCTCCAGTGCCTTAATTATGGAACCGTGATCTATATTTGCGGGGTAACCTATAGCAGCTGCCTCGATTTGACTTTCGTTTCGTGATGCCTAACCCACAATGTCAGATGGTTTTCAGATGTGAAACCTATGGCAGCGACAATATCCGAACATACATGAATATTACCGGCCATTACAAGCCCCGTTGAGCCACAGGAACGCGGCTCATTGATTGGGCAGCTTTTAAATTACGTATTGAGGATGCTTGTATGGAAGGATTGTCGACAGATCTTTAAAAAAATTAAGGATTGTATGTACAACGCAACGTGCTGCTATACATTGTTCACAACAACGCAGGAAACACGGACAAAAGGGGGGAGTTGACGAAACGTGCGCTGTCTATTCTCCCATTTTTTCCGTGTTTCCTGCGCTGTGGTGAACAATGAATATGTACCAACTCGCCCAACTATTTTCAGTCATCATAGCTACTACAACGCTGTCGCAAAGTACACCGACTGTGATATCGAATGGCAACGACTGCGGACACTACGGCGCAGGGCAGAGCATAGAACCGACGCACAAAGTTGCGGTTGGACCTCAGAGGTAGCAAGACGCCTAAAGAAGATAATTCAATGAAGAATTCAGTCACTGCGGACACAACGTTGGGGGTCGTTTTGTGAGACACTTGACCCACGGAGGCCTTTTTGAAGTGTTTGGAATGTAATACGTGGCCTTCGAATGTCCCCTCTATCAGCGCCAGTCGTTCAAATCCTTCGCTCTCCACCAAAAACACAGAGAGCTCGTGGTAGCCATAGAATTTTGCGCAAGGAGAGCAGGCTAACCGAACTCACACACAACGCTGTTCTGCAATGATGTTCTACCGTCGCGGGACTAACGAATCGATCACCTGTTCTCCACGGAGGAAATTGACGCTGCGCTTGCTTGTTGTAGAAGGTCACCATCGCCGGGGCCCGATTGTGGGACATACTCCGCTCTTGCAAACCTTGGCCAAGAAGCTCGACGGGTTTGTTTGGAAACATACAAGTCTTGGTGTGACGCCATAGTTCCTAATGAATTGAAGACCAGTCGTCTGGTTCCACTTCTTAAACCGGGAGGATCACCATTCGACATTGCAGCATACCATCCAATTTCACTCTGCAGCTCTGTCGGGAAAGTCATGAAAATAATGTTGTAAGCACGCCTTGAATGTTACTTGGAGTGATAACAAAGCTGCCCAGGATTTATGTCTCGGATTTGACGTGGCCGCTCTTCTATCGACAATGTGGTTGACGTTGTAATGTCCATGCAGCGCCAAAAAAGTTTAAAAGATTGACCGTGGTGCTGATTTTGGACATTAAGGGCGCCTACGACGACGTAACACACTAGTCCATATTGGACGCATTAGAAGCTGCTGAGATTGGAAGCTGCATATTCAGCTGAATACGCAGCTATTTGGCAGAGCGGTCGTGTTTTGTCCGGACCTTGGACGGACCAACTTCATTACGTCTAAATTCGCGCGCAGTCTTATGGGGTGGATTGGTGAGCCTAACTCTCTTGAACCTTGCTCTCATCGGCCTTGTTGACTCCTTTCCACAACCTGTTCAGATCTCAATATAAGACAATGATATCTGTATTTGGGCATAGAGCGTGACCCGTCCCCAAGTTCGTGGAAGAATTCAAAAGACAGTAACGACATTGACAATATACCCTCCTCTGCAGAGCCTAAATATTTCGACCTAGAAATATTAGACGGAATTGCAGACAGCCTTGTCGGATGTTCTCGCAGTGGCAACTTTCATGCGTGGCTGATGATATAGCTTCATGCCGAAATAACTTCGTGGGTGAAAAACAATGTACACTACACAGCCGCTGCTGCCAAATGTCTTCGTCGGTGGTAGTCAGTCTTAATTAAATAGCAGGGTCTGATGAAGACGGCGCCACCAGTTGTTCTTTGGGACGAACAGGCTTGTCTGATGTCTGGCCAGCGGCAGCTTGTATGCGTAGCGGATGACGCAGCTTCATGCCGAAATATCTCCGTGGGTGAAGAGATTCATGTGAGGTAATGTACGCTGAGCATTCGCTGCTGCCGAAACGTCTTCATCGGCGGTATTCAGTCTTAAACTGCGGGTTGGATGGATGGATGGATGGATGGATGGATGGATGGATGGATGGATGGATGGATGGATGGATGGATGGATGGATGGATGGATGGATGGATGGATGGATGGATGGATGGATGGATGGATGGATGGATGGATGGATGGATGGATGGATGGATGGATGGATGGATGGATGGATGGATGGATGGATGGATGGATGGATGGATGGATGGATGGATGGATGGATGGATGGATGGATGGATGGATGGATGGATGGATGGATGGATGGATGGATGGATGGATGGATGGATGGATGGATGGATGGATGGATGGATGGATGGATACGGCTGAACCCTTTACATCGGGCGGTGGCTCAAGCCACCTAGCCATGTCTTGTGAAATTTTACTCCTGTCTTGCTTTTAGCCACCAATCAGATAACCTTCGCTTGGTTACTTCTAACCTCTTAAAATCCACTTTCCCTTCACTATCCCTAAACTCCAATGCCTTGGGTAAGTCAGCCCCGCTGCCTTCCACTGTAGGGTGAAGCCCTTCACAGAAAAGTATCGAGTGTTCAGCTGTTTCCTCCTCCTCTCCGCACGCAATGCACAAAGTGTCTATCTCCTGGTACCTGACTCAATACGTCTTAGTCCGCAAAACTCCAGTCCTGGCCTCAAACAACAAAGAACTTCCCCTACAATTATCATAGATATTTTCTTTGACAATTTCTTGTTTAAAGGTCCGGTATGTTTCCAGTGCCGATTTCGTCAGCATCCCTGTTTTCCACAAAGCTCTCTCTGTTCCTTTAACCTTTTTCTTAACCGATAATTGCTGATTTGCCCCCTTACTGCTGTCCAGATATTTGCTTGTCAATTTTCTAGTTCGCTTTCTCGATTTCATGTCAACATTCTTTATATACAGGTATCTGGAAACTTTCCAAGCCCACCGCTTTTCCTCCATCCTTCTCAATCGTTCCTCAAATGCTATCTTACTGCTACCTTCTCTGCTCTCGAAAGACGCCCATCCCATATCACCCTGTACCCCCTGATTTGGTGTATTGCCATGTGCTCCCAAAGCTAACCTCCCTACTCCCCTTTGCTAATTTCCAGCCTTGCTTGAACATCTGGCCTCATACACAGGACCGCATTCCCGAAGGTCAGGCAAGGGACCATCACCCCTTTCCAGATCCCTCTTACTACCTCATACCTATTGTAATTCCACAGTGCCCTATTTTTCGTGACAGCTGCATGACAGCACGGCGCCACCTGGTGTTCTTTGGGATGGTCAGCCTTGTCGGATGCCTTCTCAGTAGCACCTTCCACGTGCACCTGATGATGCAGCTTCGGAACAGAAAATGTCCGTGGAAGGAGAGATTCCTTTGTATCAGTGTACGCTGCGCATTCGCTGCTGGTAAAATGTCTTCGTCGGTTTGAATGTGGTGAAAAAAAAAACGGTGACACTAACGCGACACAATTGCCAAAATAACCGATGTGAGACTCCGGCTCAGGAAGGAAGACAGTCAGCGTCACCATTCCGGCGGCCACTCTTGTAGGCGACTGTGTAGTCGTACTCTCGTAGCCGGAGAGCCCACCGAGCAAGGCGCAGCATTTCTATTCATATCTGTATGGACGCCCGTTCAGCATTGTGACCGGCCATCGTTCCATCTGCTGGCTCGTTAACCTCTGTGACCCGAGTGGGCGCCTTGCACGGTGGGACGTGTCACTCGCACTCCACACACCATTCCACTTCTTAAGTAGTTTTGTGACCACTTCTCTCTGCTCCTCTGCTCTGCTCTCTGCTTCTCTGTTCTGCCCTCTGCGTCTCTGCTTCGGCCCAACAACCGGCAATGCGACTATCGCAGCAGCGCGTTTGCAGCGCTGGGAGAGCCCACCGTGCAAGGCGCCCACTCGGGTCACAGAGGTTAACGAGCCAGCAGATGGCACGATGGCCGGTTACAATGCTGAACGGGCGTCCATATAGATTTGAATGGAAATGCTGCGTGGCGAAGACGAGGGCGAGAAATTCCTGCTCAGTAATCGTATAATTGCGCTCCGGATTACTGAGCAAGCGGCTTGCATACTCAACAACCTGCTCTATGTTTCACACTGTTGGACGAGAATAGCTGCAGATTTCAAACAACTTGCGTGGGTATGAATCTCTTAGCGGGCAGGTGGATCGATGTGGCGAAGTGCATGCAGGCTGGGACGCGAGAAGAAATTTTCGTTCACGCAAGGCGGAGTGGCACTCAGGAGTCCAATCCAGTCAAAAGCCACATTTTTCTGAAGCAGGTACCCGGCAGGACTGGGGATCAAACCCACCATCTCCCGAATGCTAGGCGGATGCTGGGCCACCAGGCCACGCTTCGGTATAGGAAGTTATTAGTCTGCCAAAAGATTCTCCCCCAGACATACACGAAGTTATTTCGAATGGGTGGTTGTGGATGACTGATCGATCGATGCTTTTGATCCTGAAGTCTTCTGATGGTTCGGTGATCCGGCGACACGTTGCGGAAAATGCTGGGCAACTTCTTCGGCACACTATCTCTTTATTGCACGGGCGCTCACAGGCGACCTGCTCTCCGATCTCCCCTTCTTGGCGCCAAAAACTCCCCTTAAATCCCTTCACCCAGCATTCTGGACCCTTTTTGTAACCAATACGAAATGCGCTTCTCGGAGCCAATCAGGTGAATTTTCTTCAAATTGAAGAAGCCAATAGCACGGTGGTGCTCACGTTGTTGTTGCCTCGCGGGCACCGGGCGAATTCAACGAAAATGTTGCGCATTTCCGCTTGGTCACAGCACACAGACACAAAATCACCAAAACGCCAGCGGCAGCTAAGGGAAACCGAACACTCAGTCCGAACCGCGCGCACTGCCCTGTTCGCGCTCCCCCTCTGCTGCTCGCTCCAAGGCATCCAGTCCGTCACGCGGCCCGCCGTTAAAGCCATAAATTCAAACGCGACCGCCTCTCGAAACCCTAGGGGTCCGCGCGTCGGCCGCGTCTTGCGGCCGGAATGCGACCTTACAAGGACGGGCCTCCTCACTGCCTCACCACTTTCCTAGAGCGAGTCCCTATAACTGGTGGACCCCCACGCCAGAGTCTGATCTTGTACCAATTTAGGTTTGGTGATCCCCGGGCTTGAAAGCCCTCGCAGCAAGCGTGGCGGACCTACCAACTACTGCCGCCTCGTTGGTCGTGTGTGGGTCACACGCACGAGCTTCGGACAGGCGAGGTCGCTACTCCCCGTGGTGCACTTCCATGCTGTATAGCCTTGCCAGACGTCGAGGTTCCTTTGACTGCGGCTATTCGCTTCGTGCCGCGCTTCAAGCGAGAGCCTGATTCTACCAAGTTTTCTTAAGCGTCTTGGATCGGACGCCGGCCCTGGTGTTCTAAGTCAGGACCTACCTCACACGTACGAGGTGCGCGATTGTAGGCTTCATCCCAATCCCTTTCGTCTGACGGCAGTACTACTCACACTCTCAGGGGAAGCAAGCGCCAGTTCTGCGTTCGCTTCGCCCTTGCTTTCTTAGCCTTTAGAGACGCCCGTAGGCCTCAGTGTTTCCCGGAGATGATCGTGGTTACCTGGACGGGAGCGAGGACAAACCCAGGCAGCGCTTCCGAGTCGTCCGAGGGCTCGGGTTACACAGGGGCACCCCTAATTCTGGTGACTTTATTCGGTGCCCATTTCCCTGCAGCAATTCTGCTTGAGACTTTGCCGCAGCAGCATATCTTTAGGCTGCCTTGGCGTATAAATTCTCTTACTTCAGGTGCCGGGAAAGGGTCGCCACCAGCCCTTGCCAGGTTCATCATTAGCGTCGCCTCCTATTTAGTGGATTACAGGAGCACGAAACTACTCCCAGGGTTACACCTAGGGCCTTATCAGAAGTGCCAGCACCCCGCTAGGTAACAGGAGGACGCTACCTTTCCGAGTGTAAGCCGTCCTAGGGAGCAAACCTAGTACTCTCCAGCCCCGCTCACAGACTTCGACTCTGTCTACGTAGCCGACCATCTGGTCGACAGCTGGCAACTGCGCACCAGTCAATCCAGCGCATCATTAGTGAAACTGCTAATGTTCTAGTTGGGTCTGCGGCTCAAAGCTTCCAAACAACCGCCTGACCTGAGGCGCCGTACCCCTTAAAGGAGCACAGATTAGCCCTACTTTAAATAGGGTCGCCTATGGTTCGAGCTCAACCTTGTTCTTGGGAACCCAATCTCAGCGAGTCTTTGGCTTGCTTTACAGGCTCACGCCAACCGATCCCGGCTGAAGAGGCAGACAAGTTATGCAACACAATCTCCATGTTCGAAAATATTCTGATAGAGGCCGTTCCACGGTCGAAACATCGATAAATCGTTTCAGAGGTCCTTTCTTCTATCACTCCCTCTATTATCCCTTCCCTTACGGCGCGGTTCAGGTGTCCAACGATATATGAGACAGATACTGCGCCATTTGCTTTCCCCAAAAAACCAATTATTATTATTAATTTTTGTCGGCAAAGCAAAGTTTAGGTAAGCGCTTCATTTAGAGATTTATTTTGGGCCGCGGTGCTGTGTGTGTGTGTGTAACACACACACACACACACACACACACACACACACACACACACACACACACACACACACACACACACACACACACACACACACACACACACACACACACACACACACACACACATACACACACACACACACACACACACACACACACACACACACACACACACACACACACACACACACACACACACACACACACACACACACACACACACACACACACACACACACACACATATATATATATATATATATATATATAACTTCAAAAAACATAACAAAATTAAATTCAGGACGTTTCGGCGGAAGGGCCAGCTTCTTCGAATCAATCCTGTTATGTTTTTCAAGCTATGGTGACTTTACATTATAGTGATCAATAAGCTGCCAACAAATCACTGTGCATATATATATGTATATCCACAGTGATTTGTTAGTGAATTATATATATATATATATATATATATATATATATATATATATATATATATATATTGTGTGTGTGTGTGTGTGTGTGTGTGTGTGTGTGTGTGTGTGTGTGTGTGTGTGTGTGTGTGTGTGTGTGTGTGTGTGTGTGTGTGTGTGTGTGTGTGTGTGTGTGTGTGTGTGTGTGTGTGTGTGTGTGTGTGTGTGTGTGTGTGTGTGATACGAACGTAGGTTGCTTTGGCTCCGCAGAATAAAGATTTAAGAAAAGTGGGCACTTCTACAGAGACACATTTATTTATCAACGTTTCGACCGCGGTGCGGTCTTCTTCAGGACTGTAGTGGTCTCGCTTCAGATGGACGTTTTAAGTTGGTGAGCTGCAGAGGAGGGAGAAAGGAGTGTAAAGCCGCGTTCAGACTACAGTCGCAACCGCCGTAAACGTCGTACATATCGCATTCTGCGCAACTGCTGTAACTTCCTTTTACGCAACTAAAAACCGCCGATGTTCACACGAGCCCTTCGGTAAGATACGTTTGTTACGACCGGCCAATCACCGCTCTCGGAAAACTGCTCTCCGCATTTTTCAACATGGCGCCGGTTAGCAGGCGGGTGTTAGCGGAGGTCGAGGCACTTCAAGCTCAAAATGAGCTCATCATCGTGTATGCCCTTGACCAACGCAGGCGGCGGCGTCGTAGAAGAATTTGGGTACGGCAAATCTTCCTTGATAGAGCCGTAGACGGAGATTTCCACAATCTTTTTGCGAAGCTGAGGACTGGCGACACTGCGCTGTTCTACAACTTCGTGCGGATGTCACAGCAGCAGTTCGACTTCCTCGAAAGCCTTGTGAGACCACTTATTGAAGTGCAACAAACGCCACTGCGAGAATCTCTATCATCTGCTGAGCGTTTGGCTATAACGCTAAGGTAAGCATTATCTGGGCGTTTCTGCGTCCTTTTCTCTGCTTCAGATAGTAGACGCGGATGAAGCGAGCTGCGCGGAGGGCTGTTGGCGGAATCTGTTTTTTTTTTGTTTTTGCAGAGAGAAAGCTGCTGTGTCATGCATAATAAGAGGATTTATCTTCTAGTCACAGCGATGGGCATATTTTAAAGACAGTTTCAAAGGCTCCGAAGCCCGTATCTAGTGCATATTTAGATATCGGGGGGGGGGGGGGGGGGGGGGTGCAATGCACTCTTGATGTAGCGAATTCAAGCGGCTTTTCTACTTTCTTTAGGATTTATGTATAGCATTTAGATTTCGCTACGCGAATTAGTGCGCAGAGTAAAGCCTTTTGCACAGGTGGGCCGTCATTTTTTTTTGGTCAGAAGTAACATTGTCCTTTATCATGCCTCCTGCTCACAGCGTAGTCTATGAAAATGAACTGGTGCCACTTGACAAAAGCACATTTTGCAGACCAGCTGTCAACTGTTGTCTGCATGCAATGTTTTAGACAAAGCCAGCAAAAACCTATGTTGTCTTTTATATTCCAGGTTCTTGGCAAGCGGAAACAGTTACCAGTCCCTGGCATACAGCTTCAGGGTTGGGAAATCAACTATCTCGCATCTGGTTCCTCAAGTCTGCATTGCCATATGCAATGTCCTAAAACCAAGGGTCCTGAGGCGGCTAGACCATAGGGAACTGAATTCCATTGCTGATGAGTTCATGTGGATATGGAACTTTCCTAATTGTGTCGGTGCTATCGACGGCAAACGCATTCATTTGGATGCACCGGCAAACTCTGGTTCCGTGTATTTTAACTATAAGCGCAGCTTCAGTATGAACCTCATGGCATCCTGCGACGCGGGCTACAGGTTTACAACAATTTACATAGGGGCTGCTGGTAGTGAAAGTGATGGTGGTGTTTTTTCGTCGTGCGGGCTTGGAGAAGTCGTTGAAAATGCACACGATACATTCCCATCCCCTGCGGCCCTGCCCAATGGTGGCCTCGTGCTCCCCTTTGTGATGGTAGGAGACGATGAATTTCCCTTGAAAGTGAACCTGATGAAGCCGTACCCTGGTATCCAACCACCAAACACGCCAAGAAGAGTGTACAACTACAGGCTCTCCCGAGCACGACGCTGCATCGAGAATGCATTTGGACTTTTGTGTGCCCGATGGAGGGTCCTGCGGAACTGCATGAGTCTGCTGCCAAAGAATGCGGTTGCAGTCTCAGGTGCTCGTGTTTTTCTGCACAATTACTTGATGCAGGAGGGGAGGCTTCCAGGTGGCTATTGTCCACCACAGTTTGGAGACAGTACAAACAGTGCAGGTGTACTTATTCCAGGTGAATGGAGGAACAGCACAGAGTCCTTGCCACAGGTGATTAGGCAAGGCTCTAATGCTTACTCTAGGAGAGCATCTGAAGTAAGAGACAGCTTTGCTACCTATTTTCATGGTCCGGGTTTTGTGAGTTGGCAATGGGTGTAAACGCAGAATTTAAGTTGGAACTAATATTTCTCTGTGGCATTCTGTTCAAGTGACAGACGCCTTGACATAATGATTTGCTTTGACGGTCTGCTTTACTTTTGCTGACTGGATTGTATAAGTGCAGAGATATCAGTAATGTTTTGCAAACACAAGCGTTGTTTTCATAGTACTTTGTTTTGTTGGCAAATGACATTTGCACTGCATGCAATTTTCATGACATTGTTCAGTAACTTGATGCAATAATAAAAATTATAATTTTAGTTCAGTAATGTTTCTTACGAGTCCAAAGACATTGCATAAGGAGAGGCAGTGTGAACGCTTGTTTAATATATTAGAAATACAATACAAAGAAAGAAGATGTTTAATATATTAAAAAAACAATACAATACAAAGAAGCAAGAGCAAAGAAAACAAACTAGAGCAAGAAGCGAAAATAAATAAAGTGAAAGAATGGGAAACAGGCAGAAAATATTTAATAACTAAATGATTTCTCGGGCTGTTTCCGTTATGGTTTCAACAGCTGAACGACGGCTGTGACATCAAAGACGCATTCATGTCACGTGAGACATGGAAGAACTGTGGTAGTGTCACTGCTTTCTTCATTTTAAGTAATACCGACTCATATGCAAGCCTCCTCAAGAGTTGGAATTTAAAAAAAATGAACAAGCAGCAATTATATCAGAGGCTCACGTGTATGGTTCTACAACTATAGAGAAAGGGCACTGCACAAATCACATTGCGAAACGCCTAGGAGCAGCCCTTCGGCAACTGAAGACTCCACTTCCACGTGGAGAAAAGCTAAAGGACCCAACAATACAAAAGAGAATGTGTAACCTGCAGGTATCTATTCAGAATTTCAATATCTTTGATGCAAGTTTACAAAGGGTTGATACAACAGTAATGAGCCCCAGGAAAATAACGATACAAATGATCATAATTTTGTTTTCATACTACAAAATTTTATGAGCAAATTTTGGTTAGTTATTTGGATTCTAAAGTTACCAAGCTGCAAAATGAGCTAATGCTCCTCATTCTCAGTAAAAAATTTCTATGCAAAAGCATGTGCGCAAAAAGGCCTTTGTTTTATGCTTGGTAGCAACTGAGCAAAAAGTATGCATGCTGCAAAAAAAAATTAATTAGTTTTCTGAAGAGAGCAGAAAAAATAGTATAAGCACACAAAGTTTCGTTGTTCTGGGTCAATTAAAAAAAATTTGTTTCGAGTAGCATCTCCCCTTAAACATTTCGCCAACACTGTTCCCACTTCGAGTTAATGATCAAATCACTCTCGCCCTACCATAAGCTTGCCGCCCCAGTTAGCGCCGTTGGTAGAGCGACTGCTCCGGTGAAGCGGTCGTCCTGGGTTCAAACGCCGAACCAGGACGCAGTTATCTTTAACTGCGAAGTTTCTGTGGAAGCTGTATATTTCTGCTCTGTAGCCGTATGGATGCCAATGAGTAATTACTCCCTTATTGCAGTTATTGCATGTTTCACATGACCTGAACACGTATCTGGCTTTACAGCGGATGATTCAGCTGTTGAAGCCGAAATCAAAATGATATGAGAAACCAGAGTGGAAGCTTGGACGAGTTGGTGATGGTTCACTTGCCACATAGCGCTAAACAGACACGGACGCAGGGAGGCAAACAGGACAAGCGCCCGTCCTGTTCGCCTCCCTGCGTCCATGTCTGTTTAGCGCTATGTGGCAAGTGATATGAGAAACGATTTCACCAATTATTCGCCACTCTCAGGGTATGCTGCCTCAATCAACAAACTGTGAATTTGCAGCTTAAGCTGCTCTTTTCTGCGGCCATCCACCTTGCCGAGAAGGCTTTTTAAGCTCAAAAGAAAATGCTCGTCATCGTCTACGGACATGGTAGCCGTCGTCAAGTCATTCAGCCTCTGCCGGTTCGCTTGCAGAGTTGACATCATTATTTCGTCAAGGTCTGTCCTCTTTCTTTTCGCGCGCTTGCCGAAGTTTTTGCCTGGCGCAGACGTTTCACTTGAGGCAGGCTGAAAGTGTGTTTCATTACTGGGCTCTATCGGTGCTGAAGCAGACACTGAAGTGGACAACCCTTCCGTCTCATCAGGCAGTGCAAGCTCCTCCTCAGTGCTGTCTATATAAAATGAGCGGCATAAGCCTTCAACAGAAGTAGCCGAGTCAGCTGCTGGATCAAGCGACTGCGCATGAACTGCAGTCTCATCTCTTTTCGCCAGGCTGTGGATGGTATGGGAAAAAAACATAAGGTGCTTATATGCACACATAAACTCAAGCATAATTAACAACACAAAGAGAATAGCGCATGCAAGGTTGTGCCACACAGGGCTGTTTATAAGCTTCCTGTTAACACGCGACAAGTCAATGATGCCCCATTGTATGGGCTGGTTTTAGCTTCTAAATATTTTCTGCTCCCGGTGGCCTTTTTGTGACAGTAGAATGGAGCAGAAACGCTAGCGATGTGCTCAGGAATGAAGTAGGTTGTGGTGAAAAAAATAAATCAGTTGTGTCCCACTGATTCTTCTTACTTCAGGAAGTGAGGAAGTCAAGTACTACGTACATGTCAAGCATGCTATTAAAACAGATCGCCTGTAAAGTGCCAATGCCGAAATTCAGAGTACAAAGGATGTCGCACTGTGGGCTACAGATTGTTTTTTTTTTCACCAGGGGGCCAGTTAGTCTACGCAAAAATGTAGGTACACCAAGCGTGGTTTTATTCCTTTCTTCATCGAAATATGACGACTGCAGCCAAATATATCAACCCATGCTTTGCAGTAAAACACCACAGCCACCGAGTACCAAAGGAGCTAGCAATTGGCTTTTACCTTCGACGTTGTATTGCGTCGGCTAGGAACATTAGATTTGGCATCAATGTCCATCCTTTCTCGACATCCGCTGCGCCACTGCCGGACTTCGTGTATACTTTCCTGAGGCGGAGGAACTTCTGCCTCAGGTAGCTCCACCGATGCTGTAGCACTGGCACTACATTGAGCATAGGAAAAGAACGTGCTTACATATTACACATTGCACATATTTTTCTGAAAAATGCGTTCGTCTAAAGAAAGCTCACTGCTGCCATATTATGCTGATCTCATTTTTACAGCCCAACATGAGGTATATGAAAATTTATGCGCACTGCCGTAAAAGTGAGCTATGCATGAACGTTCATTTCAGCCTACCAGCTCGAGTTCGGCAAGCTAAGATCAAAAACAAAGGGGGTCACTTCATCGCTGATTAAAGACAAATCGATAGCATAGCCTGTCGCTATATACACTCGTGCCATTGAGACCCATAGTGTGACGCACTACCATAGACAACCTTGCACGTGTTGGTTTACAGTGCGGCTCCCAGTCGACGGCTGGAGCAAGTTGCGACTAGCAATTATGCGCTACAACTCACGTAGATTTCAACGCACTCAATCATCACTTGTGCGCTAATTCCGGGGCCCGCAATTTTTTCCCTAGAAATCACCGCTTCACCACGTGTGACAGCGAAACAACACCGGGAAAACGCCTCGACGGGAACCGTACCGCCGACAATATTGTCAACGCTCGCCCAGCGCCATAACCGCACTTTTCTAGACGAGGGAAAGCATTTGACTGTTGCGAGTTTGTCCGCAGATGGAAAAAAAAAACGAAAAGCACTTACCGCTTTGGTTCAGTGCGCTTGCTATTTCGAGCCAGGCGTCGTTTTGTAGCTGCTTATCCCTGTATGTTTTTAGTCGCTGGTCGTACAGAAGCGGCCTCTGCCGCACTTCTTATATCAGCAGCTCATCTGATAACATAGAAATACCTTCCGCACTGTTCATGATGAAGCTGCGGGCAGACCACACGGTGACAACACGAGCGAGCCGAGACAATGTGGCAGTGTCGGCATGTGTCGGAAGCAGCCGAGCGTCGCTTTGAGCGCAAAATTTGAAAAGACCGGAAGCCCCGTGACCGGAAAATGAAAACCGAAACTGATGTGTGCATTGGCCGAGCAGTAACAGTTGTATCTGTGCTTGTCGTAAAGGAAGCGTTTGCGGGTCGGTAGGCTGGAAACGCCGATTGGTCGGTGGGATGCGTGTCTGCGTGACGTTTTTTCCCTTCGCCCTCGTTCTCAACCGGATGTGGGGTCGCCGCGCCTCTCTCGGCCTGTCCCTAGAGTGCCTAGGGAATCGCTAGGGCCGGGCGTGCGTGGTCTGCGGGCAGGGTTGCCAGATTTGGCTACTTTACGCCAAATTGGCTACTTTCTGAGCCTCCTGGCGACGAAAATTTTAGGTTGGCTACTTGGCTACTTTCTGGCTACTTTCGCAAATCGTTTGCCTAATCCAACGAATCCATTTACATGCTGTTCGGCGTGTTCCTTGTTATAGAAATACAGAATGTAAATATCAACGGTGCAGCTGTAATACGGCCAATTAGGCATGGTCACATTCCGTTGACAGATTAAGCTATTCTGTTTGTCGAATCGTCGTGGGAAGCAACCTTGACAGGCAGCAGCAAAATGGGGAAGGATGCTTGTTCAAATCGGATATTCCGAAAGCAATGGCTGGATGACCCAAAGCTGAAAGGTAAGAGTGCACTTTTGCAACAAAAGAAGTGCATTTTTGTTTATGCTGCAAATTTTCAAAGCACTCTAGATGTTTTAAAATCTTCGATTGCGTTTCATAATTTTTCAGCAAAATGCTTGTAAAAGTTACTGAACCAACGCCAATATATTTTAGTTCAGTTTATGGTCGAGCAAGAACATATGGTGTCTACAGCTGACGGCACTCGTGGAGTTTTCCACGCACTCGTGCGGTGCCCCACGTTCGGCTGGAAGCCACTTGTGCCGTGCCGTACGTGCCGTGCCGTACGTTCGGCTGGGGCGAGCACGACACGAATGCGCGCCACCGCGCCACCGTGGAGACCGACGATGGAGCGCGGTGCAATCACGTCGTGCAGCGCGCGCTAGCAGACGTCGAGGGAAGACGACGCTGTTGGCGCAGACAATTTCACTACACAGTGGCCGATAGGAAGCATCGACGAAGAGGAAAAAACAGACGAAGCATCACAAGTGGGCGTATTCTAAAGAAATGTTGAATACTGTAGCGGCTGCAATGCATTTATTCGAGCTGCAATCACGCAGCGAACGGCCGGCGAGCTCTGTGCCTTGACCGTATGAAAAAAATTAAAGGTTTGTTATTTTTAGTGCGGCGAACACCAAATGCGGTTCATCTGGCATGCGTGCACTAATGACATCGTACTTTTTGTCAACGTGAGCATAGGTTAAAAGATATATCGATACAGTGACAATGTAGGGAGATGAGATTAGATTGAGAATCGTCGGCAGATATTTTCGGAAGTTACTCTAGCTGCTCTAAAGCGTATGCATCGAAACAGGCAAGCTTAACTCCGTGGTGTTGTGTCTTACAAACCTGCTCAAGACCAATCGCAGTATTTCATGAGCATGGTCGTGGTTGCCGCATTGCCCACCGTCGCTATGAACGCCGGTCCTGCGTGCTGTTACTGAAGAGGTTGTTGCTAACTGTACAAATTGCTGACTGCAGTCGTTTGTCGGCCGCTCGTAAGAATGACCTCTGAGATTGAAGAGAGTCTCGGAGGCCACGGTGAACAGAGGGCAAAAAGAGCAACGGCTCTCTGCGTATGTTTTGCACGTTCGGCTGAGGTGCAAGTGGACGTGCCACTCGTGTAGTATTTGACGTCACTTCCTAAGCACCAGCACGGAGGCAGTGCGGCTCAGCTGAAGACACCAATATATTTTAGGGAAATGACTTATTTGTATGAAAAGAAAGCTTACGTTTTCAATGTTTTTTTTTTTTTCAGACTGGATCGCTCCTGCTGAGCGCAATCAGTGCTTGGTCAGATGCAAATACTGCTGCTGTGAAGTGCGAGCTCACTATGCGGACCTCGTCAAGCACGCCGAAACAAAAAAGCATCGGAGTTTCGTTGCTCCGCCGAACCAACAGCGCCTTCGCGATGTCCTGGCACCTGCTGTAATAGCTGATGAGGAGCAGAAGCGATGCACACTCAAGATAGCTCTGTTCACGGCTTGTCACATGCCTATAAATTGCGTCAATGAACTCTCTGATATCCTACAAGGCGAGCTGCGACACAATGTTCAATTGCACAGAACAAAGTGTACAGCACTGATTATCAACGTCATCGGACCGCATTTTGAAGAAACCTTAAATCGGGACCTTGCCAGTAAGCCATTTTCAATACTGGTTGATGAGACAACTGATGTGTCAGTAAAAAAGCTTGTGTGCATATCAGTCCGCTATTGCAGCGAAATAGCCAATGCAGTGACAACTACATTTCTCGACCTGCAAGAAACAGAGGATGGACGGGCAGAGTCGCTCTACGAAACAGTAAAAAACGTTCTCGATGACCATTCCTTGCACTTAAGTGATTGTGTTGGGTTGGCGACCGATGGAGCGAGTGCCATGTGTGGTCGACACAATTCCCTGTGGAAAAAAATGGAAAGCGAGAACCCATCGCTAGCACTTGTCAAGTGCATTTGTCACTCCCTTGACCTTGTAGCCGCCAAAGCTGTGGAAGCAATGCCTTCTAATGTGATTTTCATGGTCAAAGAGACCCACAATTATTTTGCACATAGTAGCACGCGGCAGGCAGCCTACAGAAATCTCTACCGCGATGCTACAGCGACTGGCAATGAAGAACCCTTGAAGATTCTTTCTCCGTCAGGGACACGCTGGCTTGCCATCGCTGACTGCATTGAGCGCATACTTTCTCAGTTCGACACACTAAAGAACCATTTCACCACTGTGGTCGACAGAGCCTACAACGTACGGCTTTTAAAGGAGATGTACTTGGATGCAAAAAACCGCGCGTACCTAATGTTCCTGCATCCGATTCTAGCCGACATCCGGCGAGTAAACAAACTTTTTCAAGGACAAAACGTTGTCCCCCTCGGCTTGTTTGAGGAACTGGAAAAGCTTTTTAGGAGCCTGTTGATGAGAATCGTCAAGCCATACGTGCTGCGGCAACACGATAGCAACAGCCTGCTCAACCTCGACGTTGAAAACCTTGAGTCCATCTTTTTAAACATTGAAGACGCCGACCTAGGACTAACATTTGCCGAATTCCTTCAAGAATCAAACATGAGTGCTGAGGAGAAAGATGCTGTGAAGCACCGGTGCTTTTCTTTTCTCCGACTGTGCATATGTGACCTTCAAAAACGCCTGCCAAATGCTATCTCTCTGCTACAAAAATTGCGAGCCATCAGTCCGCAGTCCGTTCTAGGGCCGTATGGCATGAAAGCGCTGAAAGGATTGCCACTTGACATTTGGTTGTTCCCAAAGCCAGATTGAACGAGAGTTGAGGTACTTGAAACAAGTGGAAGGCATTAGCTCTGAAGCAAACACCCTTGATTTCTGGACCAAAGTTTACAAGTACAGAGATCCATCTACCGACAATCCCATGGAACATCTTGCAAATGGAGTCATGAAAGTGCTTGTTTTGCCTATATCGAACGCCGACACGGAGCGAGTATTCTCAACCGTCGCATTGACCAAGGCCGGACTGAGAAACAATGTCCGATGACCTTCTTGTATCCATTTTGAGGATAAAGTTTGGCCTACAGTTGAATAATAATAATTGGTTTTTTTTCGGGAAAGGAAATGGCGCAGTATCTGTCTCATATATCGTTGGACACCTGAACCGCGCCGTAAGGGAAGGGTAAAGGAGGGAGTGAAAGAAGAAAGGAAGAAAGAGGTGCCGTAGTGGAGGGCGCCGGAATAATTTCGACCACCTGGGGATCTTTAACGTGCACTGACATCGCACAGCACACGGGCGCCTTAGCGTTTTTCCTCCATAAAAACGCAGCCGCCGCGGTCGGGTTCGAACCCGGGAACTCCGGATCAGTAGTCGAGCGCCCTAACCACTGAGCCACCGCGGCGGGGCGCCTACAGTTGAGGAATGTCACAAGTTCGGGATTCCCTATTCCACAAGAAATGATTGAGAAGGTGAACTCAACTATTTACGGCAGGCGTGAACATCGCATCTGAGTTGCCCCAGTGGTTGCAGTTTCGTCGTGTTCTCTTTTGTAGTCATTTTTTGGGACGTTCAACTCCGTTGACATTTCACGCTTACATTTTTATATACATAATTTTCTAGTCATCGCACAGAAGTTTTTGATAAAAATGTGCGTTTATCTAGTCATTTATCGCAGTGCTAAATAGCCGATTTTCCAGAAAGCTTTTCTACATGATTCAGTTGTTATAAGACGCATCTGGCGTTTGTTTCTTCACGAGCGTTGAAATAAAGTGAGCATTAAACGAATAATGCTTTTAGTTGTCTTTTTGTGCTATTTAACTGCCCCGTGGCTCCTTTCTGGCTACTTTTTATTTCTCTGTCTCTGGTTGGCTACGTTCTGGCTACTTTTACCGTTTCTGTGGCGACTTTTCTTTTTTTGGACCTGGCAACCCTGTCTGCGGGCATTCTCTTCTTGAGCGTAGGCGGCGACGCGCGCGTTTCGGGAGCTGTCCAGGTATGGCTTTTTTTGCGTGGTGCGCTCGTCGGCGACAGCCAGCTGAAATTTCTGTACAGTTCTTGCTTCCACGACATTGCGACGACCCCCAAAAGGCGCTGACCCGGGAGAAATCGCCAGCGTCATAAAGGTACGCATTTTATCTCAAATTTCGCTTCATGAAGTGCTGTACCGCTTACCTACATGCCTTGCGCATTCCAGGACCTCGTTTTCCTGCTGCAGGAGCACGGGGCTAGTGTCGTGCTGGTGTTCAAATATTTTCAACTCCATTACGACGACCCACATAAGGTGCGGTTTGAGGACCGCCGGCGTCGCCATCTGAACCGCCGTCTGACAGCCACGATGAAGCGCTTGTCGGGCGTGCACGTTCTCAATCACGAGGTAAGGGTCGAACAACGTTTTCGCAAATTTTCTCGTGCAGAACTCGCCAAATTGCGGCGCTTGTAACGTAACTTTTTTTGCAGCATCGTTTCCTGGATGCTTCTGGCGAGCAGATGCTGTCCTTATTTGCCGCGGACCGATACCACGTGGCGAGACGCCGGGGCATCGACCCCAGTGCGCCTTTGTTCCTTTGCAGTGGCAAGTCCAGGGTAAAAGTGGCCACGATAATTCTGCCACTACAATCTGCCCTTTAGGATCGCTATCAGCTGCAACGGTCAGTCCAGAAGTTCCGACTCGCGCATTGTGGAAATCGCGCCTGGCCTAAGTGTCCAGCATTCACCCAGTGCAGTGCAGCTTTGTTTAATTCCTTAGAGACTTCTCGTTCTCGTACTTTGTCGAAATCGACACCAACCGTGAAAATTTCCATATTAGACCTCGCTACGGCGTTATCCCAGAGCAGCGCGCCTTTGTTTCTTTGCGTCGGCAAGCGTTAGAAGCGCGCGCCGTCTCGCGCTTTGTCCAAGTCGGCTCTAAAACTCGCGCTAGGCCTCGTTGCCTGGTTGACAAAGTGCACGGCTTTGTTCCTTTCAATGGCAAGCCTCTGTCACTACAGTCGGCGGCCTTAATTTTTATGATCGCTGTCAGCTTCAACAGCAAGTCCAAGAAAAGTTATGACGATCGCGCTGTGTGGAAATCGGCGGTAGAGACAAAAACTCGTGCTTGTAGCTGCAGACTTACCCAACTCCAGTGCGCCTTTGTTTATTTCCGTAGCGACTACCCGCGCTTTGTAGAAATCGACGCCAGCCGTGAAAATTTACATATTAGACCTCGCTACAGCATTAGCGCAGAGCGCCTTCGTTTCTTGCGTTCTAACTTGTTTGCTCGTTACTTTTGTTCTTTTCAGTCGTTTCCTGAATCTGTCCAAAGAGCCGGGCTAGGTGGATGATTGTTCGCCGTCAGTGGAACCACATGGCGATCGCACTGCATACAGCACGACTTTGGTCCATGTGTTTTTTAAATAAAAACATCAGATGTCGAAGGTCGTGCCCGAGGATTGCTTCGACAGCTGGGGCAAAACCATGGGGACCGCACACGCTGTGTCGTCGCTGCCAAGTGAAGAGGCACAAAACGGCTGTCAACCTTAATAAAGGCCCTTTTCGGGGCTGCCTCAGTGTTTCCTGGCAGATCACACGCTTTCCACCCTGTGCACCTGTTCTCCTCATTTCCAATTAAATAGGTCCTTCAAACCCTGCAGAAGGCTTGAATTAGGAACTGCTAATATCAAGATGGTACTTGAGAAACAATAGCAGCTACAATACTAAAGATGAAGAGGGGCTGGAGTTACACGCAAATAAAAAAGGTTGGAGGTACCCAGATAAGCTGAAATGGTTTTGGGCGGGAGTCTTAGTTATTCTATATAAGACGCAAATAATGCATATTCAGCGTTTATCAAGGTTTTTGTAGAAATATATAAAGAACATTAAGCAGTCTAAACGAATAAGAGAACCATGGATCACGCCAGAGCTCAGAAGAATGATAAAGAGCAAAAACAAGTACCATGCCTTTTTAAATAATCGCTCTCTAGAATCTCTTATTAAAAAAAAAACAAGAAATAACCTAAATGCTGAGCTTAAGCGTGCTAAGATTGTGTATCATCAAAAACTGTTCTCTGATGTTAGAATGAAAAATTCAGACACTGTGTGGAAAGTTGTAGATAACTTGTTACGTCGCAATACGAAAAATGCGCCAGCTCAACGAATAATCTATAAGGGCTCTGAATTATCCGGTTAGGCTCTTGCTGGCCATTTAAACAGCAATTTTTTAACTACCCATACACCTATGATGCATCTACCTGAAGTTCCTTCATCTTGCAGCCCTTTCGGAACCCTTTTCCTTGAGCCCACCAATGAGACCTTTATGAATTTGAATAATAGCAGAGCCTTAGATGTTGACAATATTCAGATAAAACCAGTCAAATATGTACTATCATATATTGCACCTGTGCTTGCATACATCTTCAATTTGTTAACTGAAACGGGAGTTTACCCGGAAGAAATGAAGAAAGCAAGAGTGACAGTTGTGTTTAAAGGGGGAGATAAAGATGTGTCCAATTATAGACCAATATCTGTGATTCCAGTCTTTTCAAAGGGCTTGGAAAAGTAATCTTTTCCCGTGTAGTGAACTTTTTTAATGCAAAACAAATCCTGTCTGATGCTCAATTTGGCTTCCGAAGGGGAAAGTCGACGGAAACGGCTTTGTTATCACAATTAAAGAATGTATCCTGCAAAACACTGAAGCAGGTATTCTCACTGTCGGACTCTTCATTGATTTTAGTAAGGCTTTCGATTCCCTAAACCATCAAATTTTAACTCATAAACTTTCTCAAAACGGAGTTCGTGGAACACCTTTAGACCTCATTAAATCATACCTGCAAAATCGAAAACAATCTGTCTATATCCACAACCATCAGTCTTCTTTTCTGGCGGTACGAAATGGTATGCCACATACAGCATTCTGGGCCCGATGCTTTTTAACATCTATATAAATGACTTTGTGCATATTTATGACAAAGCGAAATTTATTATATACGCCGATGATAGCAGTTCACTAATCCCTGATCACGACATAAACAAGTTAATTGAAGAGTGCAACGTAATCCTTACGAAACTATAGAACTGGTCCTCTTCTAATTGCCTCCAAATAAACCCTACAAAGACTAAGGTCATAATTTTCCGTGCAAGGAACAAGCCAGTCGAACTACAACGCGCTCCTAAATACGCAGGTCAAGAAATTCAAATTGTAGACAGCCACAAAATCCTTGAAGTTACTTTCTCGTCGCATCTCAGGTGGGATCGACATGTGGAAAATATTTGCAAAAAGCTCTCTTCAGTAGCAGGTGTTCTAACACGATGTCGATGGCTCCTTCCCACTCACGTGAAAATTCAAATTTATCATGCTCTTTTCAGTTCTGTGACTCTGTTTGGGCAACCACCACAAAAACAAATGTGATAAAAATACAGGTTATGCAGAAGAAAATGATCCGCTGCATTGCAAACCTTCCTTATCTGACTCTCCAACGCAAACTGCTTTTAGAAATTATAACATAATTCGTTTTGAACATATACAGGTTTTTCGCATTTTGAGGTTCTTTTGCCATTCTTCTCCTGCTTATAGAGATTTCTTAATACGTACTACACATTTAAGGACCGTTTCGAATCGACTCTACACCGGAAATACCGATCTCTGGTATATTCAATATTTTCGAATTATAAACTACAAACGCTTGAACACAATTTACCGACCACTCTTAATAAGTACAAAGTTTTGGCTAGTGTTAAACCAAGCGAGTTAAAAATGTATTTTGTTAATATATAGCCAGGTTGCATTTTATGTTCCTCTGTTGTCTGCCGGTGCCATGTATGCCTATTGAGTGTTTCTTTTCTCTTTATTTTTCTCGGGTGTTCTCTTTGTTTTCATTGCATTTAATCTTTATGTCACTTGCTTCGTTGTTTTTGTATATATATATATATATATATATATATATATATATATATATATATATATATATATATATATATATATAGAGAGAGAGAGAGAGAGAGAGAGAGTAGAGAGATAGAGAGAGAGAGAGAGAGAGATCTAAGAGAAGTGGGCACTTCTACAGCGACACATTTATTTATCAACGTTTCGACCGCGGTGCGGTCTTCTTCAGGACTGTAGTGGTCTCGCGTCAAATGAACGTTTTAAGTTTGTGAGCTGCAGAGGAGGGCAAAAGGAGTGTAACAAGCAAATAGCAACAACAGTTCAAAAAATTGAACAAAAAAGTAAAAAAAAATAAATTTAGGGGTGTGGGGAGCAGACAGGGACAGGATTGGGGGAGGAAGCAAAAAATAGAAAAAAAGAAAAAAAGGGGGGTACTATTATAGTAAGGAAGGACGGGGTAAAAAAAGATGGCGAAACGAGAGAAAGGGAGAGGAAGATGGTGCGGGGGACATGGGCAGCGCGGCAACCACAGGCGTACGAAAGCAAAACGTGCAAACAAGACACAAACAAAATGCACAAACACAAAGATGGGCGCCGCTGCAGATGCGTGGCCAAAGAGGCGCCACTGCGCAAATGACACTGGCAGCGACGAACAGGCCAAACCAGGCGCCTCTTGGGGGTCTCACTAATTTCCGGTGAGCCGAGGGCTAGAACGTTAAGGAAGGAGTGGGCTACGTTAACGTGCACATGTGTAAGAACTTACTCAGGGGGTCTGGGTTTCACTGAACGGTGCACCCCTCTTGAACCGACTTCGTCGGGAATACTTGGTTGTGGTGGAGGAGGGCTGGGCTAGCTGTGTACAAAGATTTCAAATTGACCATTTGCGGAAAAGCGAGCGCCGCCTTTCGTGCAAACCGAGAAGCTCCGCCGGTACCTTTGGTCGGAAAGGGGCTCTCGAGCAAGCATGCGCAAGGCAGCGTTCAGCAGCTCACGTGCGCTTGTTTTGTTGTTTTAGTGTTGTTTATTGGCCGGAAACGTGTGTCAGCTAACAAAAGAGTATGATGGAAGAGAAGAACATCCCATTTTCGTTTTTAGAAACAGGGTGTAGCGAATTATTTTCGCATTGTAGCCTGAAAAACGACCATGTGTGGCAATACCTGCACTCTGCTACCTCAACGGAGCGCCGAATGACCAAGTGAAAATGTGCGTGAATGTGCGCTATGCGCGGGCGAGTGTGACAGTATAATGGGATGCACTTTCCTAATGCACACAGACGTTTACGTGTGCGCTTCCTTGATAGGGCCGGAGTTTCTGCTAACTAAACACAACACCTTTTGCCTCAGGGCAATCTTAGCTGATTATTAAAGGACCCGTTGTACTATCTCAATCCCGGCTCGTGCTGATACGGCAGAGCGTTGCTTTGCGTGCTAACGGGCCGCGGGAGCGATAGAATGTGCAGATATACGCGAAGCTGCGCTCGGCCGTGCTCCCGCTGTTCAGGAAGCACATTGTAGCATTAATGGTGAATGTTCATACTAGTATATATCATTCGGTTTTCCTGCGTCGGTGGCAAAACTCTTGTAGAACGACCGAGCAGTGTGTACTCGGCAGTAAGCGCGAAATAAAGCAGCAACACCCGTTTCGAAACGTGCTGGATGTGCGCATTACTGGCCCCATCAACGGGTTTGTCTTTTGCGCCTTGTATGTCGTCGCGGCCTTTATTACGTACAAGTCTCGCTGTTGCAAAACACGTGGTTAGCTTAGATAAATAGCGTTGCAGTTACATGTCAGTTACGTGGAAGTTACAGCTCACATCAGTCGTCGCACTACAGCGCACGGCTGGCTCATGTTTTCCAACCAAAAACCAAACCGCCCAGAGAGGGCGCTGCCTGCGCCTTCACCACGCATGCGCAGAAAATTTTCCGCAAATGGTCAATTGTCGGAAAAAAGTAAGGAAAGAAAGTCAAAGCTTATCAATACTGCACGAGGCAGGATAGTGTAAGTAAGGAGGGGTATGATTGCCTGGGATATGCACTAGGGGTTATAAAGGGCATATCTGAGTTAGCCAATTAACGAGAGGTGCAGTATTATTTTGTTTGGAGGTCGTGAATAAATAAAAGGATACCAGGCTTTTTGCTAAGACATTCTTGAATAGTATTAAACTTGTGGATAAAATAGAATTCACGTTGTTCACGTTCTCGCCTGTTTTTGAAGCCCCCTTGAATAATTGTTACTTTTAGTTGGTCAAATTGGTGTCCTTCTGAGTTTACATGCTTGGATAGGGCAAGATTGGGGAGAGACTTGGTGTGCTCGGTGGTTGTTAAATCGAATGCCGAATGCAGTGTTTGTCGCTCCTATGTATTGCTGGCTACACACAGTGCATTCAAGAAGGTAAATAATGTTTGAAGAGTCGCAGTCAAACTTGCCGTTGATTGAATGCTCGAAAACTGACCTCGTACTAGTTGCGGAACACGTAGTCTTCATGTGCTTGCAAACTTTGCAGCGACCTTTACCACAGGACTGGCATCCATATTCTGGGGTTTTGTGTTCCTTGGAGTGGACTAGATGGTTGCGAATGTTTTTGGCACGCCTGTAAATCACGCGGGGTGCGCATGTAAATATTTTCGATAGTCGTTGACTTTGCTGGAGAATATTAAAGTGCTTATTAAGAATTCTGTTTATGATCGGTGCGTTACTGTTAAATGTGAGAATAAGGTTTGTAGTGTAATCATTTCGGTTATCTCTTCGGTGCCCCTGAAGTATTTTATTTGACTACGGTTCAGATTTGAAGTTATACTTAAGGCGTCATCAATAAAAGAACGTGGATAGCGCTGCGTTAAGAGCACGTAAACATTTTTTAATGCTTTTTTATACGTATATGTACACATTTTTTTTTGCTTGAAGTGCGTTTGTCGTGTACTGCCATTTCAGAGGCGCTTGTGCCCAGTCAAGCTGCTTTTTAGCAGCTTTTAGCCCTTGCATCTCTGTAGTATGTAATTTGCATTTTGTAAAAATGAAATGAAATTGCATTTGGAAGGGAAAGACAAGGTTTCATTTTGCAGTGTAAGCTTGCGTCTCTAGAATGAACAGAGAACGTTGCCTCACACTGCTTGGGCCTGTCGTTTGACCCCTCGTTGACCGCACGAAAAAAAAGGACCTCTCTAGGAAACTATTTGTGGGATTTTTCCTCTGCTTCAGGAGGGGAGGGGGAGGGGAAGGGGGTTGATGGCCTCCCCTTTGTCGGGTTCGCCGCGACACGCGACGCACGACGGACAAGACGACGAAAGGAAGCGGGGAAAGCTGCCTTTCCGAAATTAACCGTGACTTGCAGGTGCCTATAGCTGTGTTTGGATTCCAGGGAAGTAGCAGCCGACCACTGAATCCTCCTCGCCCATTCCCACTGGGCTCCGCGTGCCATGTCGCCATGTGCGGTGAAAAGAGCAGTGTGCAGAGTTTAAATTAAACAAGTATGAAGGTATACAATGAAGCCAATTACAGACAGCTAGATGAATTTCAAGAGCATGCTGTGTGATGCTAGTTATCTCAGTGAAAACTAATGCAGCCAACTATTATTTCGTTTTTTTTTACTCAACAGACATGAAAGGTCTGAAGATGAATTAGCACCAAACACATCGGTGCATCAGTTGTGATGCCTCAAAAAAGTTGTACCAACATATAGATGCCCATGTCGTGATAATCAGGAATACTCAAGAATTAAGGAAAATTAAAACATTTTTTTTGTTCGGGCTCACACACCTGCTACAAACATCATTATACGTAGCAATTTAAATGACTCTGTAGGAAGCTTTTTGGGTAAAAAGTACAGTATGGCAGAAAAGAGTCTTTAGGAAATGCACTGTGTAGAAATAGCCATACCAATTCCATCTCATCGTTCGATAGATGTAACAAATACCTTGCAAAGAAGCTTGCTGCATAGTATGGTTGCAAGTTACTGGTTGCAGACCGCTCTGCAGTCACTGGACTGTGATTGTGTATGTACTGCATGACAGTGCGTGGATAGCAAAGCAGTTAACCAACAAAGAGATGCTTGTTCATATCGTTTACCACACATATAAACATCATCAATGAAACAGGATGCTATGTGTAACTTTTTGACATGTTCCTTTTTGGCAGCCTCTAAAAATGTTTCCGCCAAAATGAGCTGGCTTGTTTTGCAACAATATAACCACGGGACTGCTGTAAATTGCCACATTTTCAAATTGTAAGAAAATCATTGCATGTGAGTGGTCACAACCCTATTCTGTTTCTTGAAGGTCCCGTTGTTTTGTTGGCAATGCTTGGACAACCATGGCCAGCTTTCCGCATTCATGTGCACAGGGTATGCCCATTACGTGCATGCCTTTCCACCTAGTAATGGCTTACATTGCAAACAGACAAAAAAAACACATAGAGCACAAGTACAGGTAGTGTTTGTAGTCCACACTCTTCTTCACCTCAGTAAATATGGCACATACCCACGCGGGGGGATTGGCCAAGGTACAGTGGAGATTTGCCAATGAAGTATTTGCACGGGGAAAAAAAAAAGACGTGAGGCGGCGGCGTAGAAGACTGAATCAAGATAAAGATAGGAAAATTCAATTAAATTTAAAAAATATGAATTTCCAGGAATAGAACCAAGCATTTCGGACATGAGACAGAATTTTGTATACAGCTAACAAGGTAAAAGTTCAGTTGCACTTATGTAATCATGAAGGTAGCCACAAACACTGCTTAACGGGAATTCCTTGGCGCTCGCACCGAACGAGAGAAGAACTGGAAGAGACTGGAAGAGGGACCTCCAAATACTGATTTCCTTGAGCAACCGCCGGCAAGAGAGGAGAAAATGGTCTGTTTCAACTTGCCCACATGAGACACAAAGGTTTGTCTCAGGGAACCTGTATCTGCGTAAGTACAAATTTAAGTGAGGGATTCTGCATCGCAGAAGCGTCATTGACACCTCAAAACGCCTTGATTTACACCACCAGACATCCCATGGGTATTTTAAGTGGGGAAAATCCACGGTATTGAGCAACGGATCACTCAAGCTGGCTGAAATATGTTGGAACCACTGGAAACGTGAAGTTTCTAACAGAATGAGGTGAGGCACGGGATAGATTAAGATTACAGGAGGGCTGAGAGCTGACCTTGCCAATAAATCGGCCACCTCGTTAAAATAGATACCCGAATGCCTGCAGGTACTCGGACAAAGCGGATCTCACGCACTGTGCACGGAACAAAAGACCTAAGCGGCCGATTAAATAAAGATTTTCCGGAGTTTTGGAGAGAGCCTAAAATTGAAAGGCAGTCTGCAAGAATAAGAACCCGTGCTACATGTCTGGAAATTTTGAGAATAACCAAACCAATAGCCAAAAACTCTACGAAGAATTTAGAAGTATAATCAGGGATACGAACGGAATAGCTCCAAGCCAGATCCTGCGAATATATCCCAATCGCCGCCTTCTCACAGCTGCCGGAGGCATCAGTGGAGAGAATAGTATGATGAGGAAAATTGTGTAGGTGTTCAGAAAGAAGACCATTTAGGATATTTGCGGGCATATGTTTCGTATGGAACGGGTAAATATGGTCGTAATAGAAGACGGGGTCAGCCTCCGTATCAGCAACTCGTTGCAAGGAGATCAGATCAACCTGAAGCGGAGCTTGCGTGAACCTAACTTGCGGAAGCTGATAGCCTGGCCAATGTTGCTGTTGTTGTTAGCCTATCAAAAGATCGCACATACCCACACTGGGCGATCGGCGAAGAATCCGGTGGCTATTCATCTGTACTCAATTAACAAAAAAGAAAACCACGCGGGAACGTAACACTGGCGGATGTGCTGAATTTCAGGAACAAACCATGCAACAAGTAACAAAATATTCCTAAATCAGATTTTACATTGCATAATGAACCATGACTGTACCAAAGCAATGAGACATAAGTGAAGCATTTCATTCCTTTCGTGACATAAATGAGTAATGAGGTTTGTTGAACAATTAAAAAACCGATTTTTCATGGCAGTCAGCATGGGTCATTTCATGCTATAGCTCAAGATTACAATCACATCTGATATAGATGACACGCATGCTATGAAAGCAAGATAATTTTTTTTCTTTTTTTTTATGAAAAATGCACAGGCAGTTTCAAGGCTTGCTTCACAATTTAATTTCTGGCGTATACACAAAGGCATGTCTATAAATTATTCGTGCGTTACACCAGAACCAACACTACTTAAGTTAGTAAATCATGTTCATTACCTGCGTGTCATTAATAGCAAACATATGCTAATGCTGCTAATGTTATAGACGAACAAACAGTGGTTTTATGAAGACGTTAAGTAATACGTGATACTGTTGTGTCCATCAGGTAGGCAGTTTCAAGGCTTGCTTCACAATTTAATTTCTGGCGTATACACAAAGGCATGACTATAAATTATTCGTGCGTTACACCAGAGCCAACACTACTTAAGTTAGTAAATCATGTTCATTACCTACGTGTCATTAATAGCAAACATATGCTAATGCTGCTAATGTTATAGACGAACAAACAGTGGTTTTATGAAGACGTTAAGTAATACGTGATACTGTTGTGTCCATCAGGTAATGAACTGCTGTGTGGCAGTTTCAGTTTCTCTTCTCTTATTTTCAAATTCAATTCTCTTACTTTCAGTTTCTCTTCTTCAGAGTTTCAGTTTCAGTCACATGCATGTTGCTTGACACCGCGTATACGTGACGCAGGAAAAGTAGAGGGGGGGGGGGGGGGGGGGCGTCGGAGGAAACTTGGCGTCAGCATGACATCGCTCGCTCCGGTGTGTCGTTCGATCTTGCATCTACAATACAACAACGTGCCCGCGAGGTAAACCTTTACTATGAGTTTCACGGGAGCTTACGCCCCCTCGTACATTCCTGAAAGCCCTGGATCAGCCACCAATACCATGGAACCAGTGGAAGGCACTGTTTTCTACCTACTTAGAGGCGTCTGGCGCCTGAGTTTCCCGCATCCCGACGCAAAGCTATAGATGCTTCTGCATTCGCGCGGCGCCGGAGGTCAGTGTCGTTCCAGAACGCCTCCCGCCACGAGCGCAATTTTAAAACGAAGGAGACCTCAATTAAGTGAAGTTACGAAACGCGAAGATGCGTTGAAGGTGCCTCCGCCCGCCTTCCGTCGCGGAGACAAAAAGAGGGCTCCTTCCTAAAAACTGAGAGAGAGGGGAGGGTAACAGAAAGAGAATGGGGAACGAAGGCGCGAAATCGCCCAAGTGTGCGTTATTGCAATGGGTTACTGCCCTATATGGAGCATCACGCTCTATTATCTGCAAAGCAGGAAAAAAGAAATAAATAAAATATATAAAAATATAAAAAGTTGAGGGGGGGAATAGGCAATATGCTTTGCTCTCAGAACTGTTTTCTCTGGTCATGAGCAAGAAAGAATGGCAGGGGTGGGGGGGGGGGGGGGGAGAAGGGCGGCATGTGGAAGCAAGCACGCAAATTGGCATGACCTCAGGCGATGCAGTCGGGGTGCTGTGAATTTCAGTAGGGCTAGGACTATGATCTCTGAAGTGTGGAGAGAGTACCAGGGTTTTCATTTATACCGGCCTGCACAGTAATAAACTGATATATAAAGTATGACTCTCGTTGCTCACGCTCACGGGTATTTTGGAAGCCGCTCTGTAGCAGCGTAACTTTTAGTTTGTGAAACTCGTGACCTTTCTGGGAAAGATGTTTCGACAGGGGGAGGAGAGAAAGAGATCTGGTGTGCGCGCGGTGGTTGTTGAATCTAATTCGGAAGGAATTCTCTGTTTGGCCAACGTATTGCATCTGACAATCGCCACACTCGAGCATGCATACTACGTTACTACTGTCACAGTTCAAGTTTTCACGGATGGAGTGTTTGAAGTTAGAGTGTGTGCTTTGAGCTAGTGTTGTTGTCCGCATGTGCTGGCAAACTTGACAGCGATTCTTCCTGCAAGGTAGGCAAACCACAGGCTTTTACTTATTGACAGTAGAGTGAACTACATGATTCTGCATATATTTTGGTAGTCTGTAGGTAACCTGTAGAACTGTTGGAAAACTTTTTGACAGTCGATCGTTTTGTTCGATTATGTTGAAATGTCTTTTTTAGAGTTTTGTTGACATTAGGAAGGTTGTTTGCGAAGGTTAAGACGAGGTTAGAGCGGTGTTCATTTGCGGTTGCTGATGGGGGATCCCCAAACATTTCATTACGATCTGTTGCTTCCGCTTTCGTAACGGCATCATCAATAATGGAGGCCGGATAGCATTGGTCCCTCAGAACCTCCCGCATACGACTAGAATTTTCTTCGATGTCTACTGGTCGTGAGCAGATCCGTTTGAATGTGATGGCTTGGGAATATGGAATTGAAGTTTTGCAGTGGCGTGGGTGGCAGCTCTTCTAATGAAGGTAATGTTGCCTATCCGTGGGCTTTCTATAGACACTGGTGATTAAGGTACCCTTCTCCATTCGAATTGAGACGTCCAAGAAATTAATTTGACTGGTGGAGTAAGGGTGTGTGAAACAGATGTTTGGATGTACGTTGTTAAATGCTGAAATAAACTGGGTGAATTGGTCCTCTGTTTTCGTCCGTACCATGAATATGTTGTCTAGAAAGCGTTTGTAAAAAGCCGTTTTTCTTGGGTATGAGCGGATAAACTCCGATTCAATGCTATGCATATATATGTTGGCATAGTTTGGCGCCATTTTCGTTCCCATGGCGGTACCACTCGTTTGTTGGTAAAAAGGAGTTGTTGAATTCAAAAAAGTGGAGCTTGAGGACCAGATCAGTAAGTGCAGCGATGGTACTTTGCCTAGGAGCATCAGCGTTTTTGTGTTTTCCATAGGATGCGACCAGAGCTCGGATGCCATCATCATGCGGTATGTTTGTGTACAGAGACACTACATCAAGGGTAACTAAATATATATATGCAAAGTTGAGAGACGCTTCATTTAGACAGATTTATTTTGAGTCGACGTTTCGGACAGAGCCTGTCCTTTCTCAAGACTGAAGTTACAGCGATCTTCCTCCCGTTCTTGAGGAGTTTTAATTGGCACACATGTCCGCCACTTGAAAATAGCAACAAGCAATCGGGTGCTGGAAACAAGATGGACAGAAAAGAAAAATACTAGAAAAGGGAGAAAGAGTAATAAATAGAAAAAGAAAACGCGCTGTCGCACCCTGTCCACCGAAAAGCCGCTGGGAGCGTGCAGAAAAAAAAGAGAAAAATAGGAAAACGAACAGCGGGAGGGGAGAATGGTCGCCCCTCAAGGCAGAGCGGCGGCGAGTACAGAAACAGACGGTGGCGGATTCGCGGAGATGCGTGTACTCGCGTGCCCCTGGCCAAAACGAGTAAAAAAAAAAACAGAATAAAGCGCAGACATGGCAGGACACTTCCCTGGAGCCTCTTCGGCAAAAATAGTCAATGCGGAATCAGCGGCGCCGTTAGCTTAAGTAGAGACACGTGCACTGTGCATGCAAACAAAAACACACAAAATAAAAATAAAAAAGGCGACAAAACATCCGAGTTCGGGAAAGTGTCGTGGGGGGGGGGGGGGGGGAGGCGGGGGGTAAACGTGAATGGCGAGAGCATTTAGGCAAGGGTTCTTCAACTGCACCCTGCTCGGCAAAGTAGTCGCACTAGGTGGGGTGGAGGTACAGATGCGCTTCTTTATCCCGCGCACGCTGTCACAAACGGGGGGAATTCCGAGCAAACTCTAGGGAAAATGTGTCTGTCCCCAACCGGACATGACGTCAATAAAAGTCACGTGACCATGACGTTACAGGCGTGACGTCACTTTTTTGGGCCAATCAGCGTTTCCAGCTTACCGACCCGCAATCGCTTGTGTCGTAAAAGTCGCGGGTCTACCGACATTAACGTCCGCGCTGGCAGCAGACAAGACTTCCGTGTGGAAGTCGAAACATCCTTTCATGTTGACAACACCTTTTGGTCGGCGCTTCGTTATTTTCGCCAATGTATTCACCCGACCAGACGAGATTTCGTCGAACCTTAGATTTCATCATGCTACGACGGTCGTATGGCAAGAATTTCATCACTCAAGTGCGCCAGTTCGTTTCGCTAACCGTCCGGCTTTCTGCGTTCAAGGCTCATCTAGAAATCAACCTCATATGCAAATCCAGGAACCTAACCCCGCGGTCCCTACGCTTGCTACGACCGGTCGATACACCCTTCGGTCATAGCGTGGTGTCAAGAGCAGAACGACAGTTGCTTCAAGCCGGAATCCTGGAGTGCAAGGACTCAATAAGGCACCTTCAGAACCAAGCCTTTTTTGCCCGTCGCCGCCTTGAACACCAGTGTCCGAACGAGTTCGTCAGCATCCAGTTGCACGCGAACTTCGTAGCTAGTCTACAGTCTGGTCAGCGTGAGCGCACACACAAAGAGAAGCTAATCAGAGTGCTACCTGGCCGTAAAGGGAGTCCGGCCAACAAGCCTACCTCCACCGTCCACAATCTGTCTTCGTATAGGCCTACTCGAACAGAGCTCGCCGTTCTGGAGTTTGGTTTGAACTTCAATACGAGAGCGGATCCGGACGCAAGAAAAATCATCGGTGCCGTGGAACAGGCTGTGGGACGTGTGGAAAACAATCGCCGAGAAGAAGCTCGTACCCGTGCGATCAGCATACTCGCCAAGCTGCCACATCGGCACCCCACCCCACTCCTTGCTCAGGAGCGTGATGCAGTCAGGAGCCTGCGGAGCAATACGGATATCGTAATCCTACCTGCTGACAAGGGAAACGCCACCGTCATCCTAAACCACAGCGACTACGTTGAGAAAATGACGAAGCTTCTGGAGGATGATGGCACGTACATGCGACTCAAGCGGGACTTTACACTCAAGGTAGAGCGAGAGTTGCAAAGGCTTTTGACAGACGTCTTCCAGTTTGTTCCACCACAGCACAGGTCGTTATACCTCACGCTCCTCTGCCACAATGGATCTGCCCCTGCTTTATATGGCCTCCCGAAGATCCGCAAGCCAGGCGTTCCAATGCGACCAATAGTGGATTTTACCCGCTCTCCCTTGTACCGGCTTGCAGGCTACTTGCACAAAGTTTTTTCGCCACTCGTTGGCAAGAGACCGACTTTCGTACGGAACTCCTTTGATTTTACTGAAAAAATACGCGAAATCACGATTGACAGCGACGAGATAATGGTGTCATTTCACGTCAGATCACTGTTTACCAGCGTCCCCGTGGATCTGGCGGTGGAGGTATGCCGTTCAGCGCCTCGGGACGACGACGGACTGTGTGGTAGGACACCCATCGATCCATCGGACCTGTTGAAGCTTCTGCAGTTTTGCTTGAAGAACACGTACTTCATCTTTCGGGGCACTGTCTACAAGCAGGTTCATGGCACTACCATGGGAGCATCAATCTCGGTCACAACCGCAAACCTCACAATGGAAGCACTGGAAAGCCGCGCTTTGGCTTCGTTCGAGCCGCGCCCGAAGGTCTTCCTGCGGTACATTGATGACTGCTTTTGCATAATCAAAAAGAATGCCTTGGCTGCTTTCACGAACCATTTGAACAGCATGGAAGATTCCATCCAGTTTACCGTCGAGGAGATTTCTGGCCGTCTTCCTTTTCTGGACGTCATGGTAAAGCGACGTGATGACCGCCTATCATTCAAGGTGTACAGAAAGAACACGCACATAGGCCAATACCTTCACTTTAATTCAGTCCATCCTACGTGCCATAAGCGCTCCGTCGTTTCTACCCTCGTCCGTCGTGCGGAAAGAATATGCTCGAAACCCGAAGAAAAAGCCTCTGACATACGCCAAGTGCGACGCGAGCTCAACAATTGTGGCTACCCACCGCACTTTGTGAACGCTGTAATACAGCAGACAACGAGACCAGCTCCGCCCGTTCGCCCACCTTGCCGTGCCCGAGCTGCAATACCCTATGTGCCAGGCGTGAGCGAGTCATTGGCCCGCGTTTTTCGCACCTACGATGTGCATATAGCTCACGTGCCTGCGTGCAAGCTTCGTCACGAGTTGGTGTCCGTAAAGGACAAGCTAAAAAAGGAAAAGTTTCCCGGACTAATTTATAAAATCCCCTGCTCAGACTGCGATCACTCCTACATAGGTGAAAGCGGAAACTTTGAAAGACGGCTGAATGAGCACAATAATAATGTCAAGAAAAAGAAGGCTTGGTCCAACGCACTGGCTGAACACGTTGAAAACACGAAGCATGATATCGCTTGGGAAGAAGCGGCAATTATCGGCCGTGAGAAAAACTGGATGTCACGCCAATATCTGGAGTCTTTGTTTATCCAGACAACAGATCAGACGCTCAACCGTAACATCGGCAATCTACCGCCCTCGTACGCTAGATGCCTGCGACGATTAGCACAACGAACTTAAGCTTTGTGTGCGAAATTTTTCCATCAGTGAGCAAGACTTCCGTGTGGAAGTCGAAACGTCCTTCCATCTTGACAACACCTTTTGGTCGGCGCTTCGTTATTTTCGCCAACGCCATTGATTATGCTTATTTTTGAAGTTTTTTGTTTTGAAATGTTCTACTTCCTCGGCCTCCAGCGCGGAAACAATAAGATTATTCCGAGTCCGACGCTCCTCTGTTCCCAGTATCACCGAAGCTTTCTCAGAGTGCCGAATTGTGATTTTGAGTAACTCCAGGGAAGCTGATTTTAATATTGTAACGGAAACAGGGAGACAGGTCGCTAACCAGCAGAATACAGCAAGCAGCCAGCCAGCCAGCACGAGACACTTCAACGTCTTCGAAGACACTTCAGCGCCACCTGAGAACACCAGGTGGCATTACTCCCCCTCCAAAAAAAAAAAGAAAAACAAAAGCGGGGTTGCAGTATGGGCAGTGGAAAGAGAAAAAAAAACAGCACAAGCACACAAAAATGTACAAGGGAGGTGGGCGAAGGTGTCCCACGCGAAAACTAGCAGAACACTGAGCGTACTATCCATTACCGCGTGAAGTAGGGTTTCATGCGGACAACGTGCACAACCTCAGAGCGGGGTGGACGACGCTGAGGCTGCACAGTCCCGTCAGGAAGAACTTCGTAGGTCACTTCGGTGACGCGGCGCAAAACTCGGTACGGTCCAAAGTAACGGCACATCAGTTTTTCAGACAAGCCTGGGCGGCGTACCGGGGTCCACACCCAAACTTGGTCTCCCGGATGGTATTCGACGTGCCGATGACGGAGGTTGTAGCGGCGTGCATCCGTGCCCTGCTGCCGCTGAATGTGAAGACGGGCAAGTTGACGTGCTTCCTCGGCGCGCTGAGCGAACTGCTCGGCGTCTGGCGTGAGTGGGTGGTCATCAGTGCTGCATGGAAGCATTGCATCCAGCATCGTCTGAACGTCACGTCCGTAGACCAGACGAAATGGTGTAAATCGGGTCGTCTCCTGGGTGGCCGTGTTGTAAGCGTATGTGACGTACGGGAGAATCTCGTCCCAGGTTTTGTGCTGCGAGTCTATGTACATTGCGATCATGTCGGCGATCGTTCTGTTGAGTCTCTCTGTGAGCCCGTTCGTCTGTGGGTGATAGGCAGTAGTTTTGCGATGGTTCGTGTGACTGAGCTCGAACACGTCGCGCATGAGCTGTGCCGTAAACGCCGTACCTCGATCAGTGATTACGTGGGACGGTGCGCCATGACGCAGCACGATTTGTTGCATAAAAAACTGGGCGATCTCAGATGACGTACCGCGCTGCACCGCTTTAGTTTCCGCATACCTTGTTAAATAGTCGGTCGCGACTATGATCCATTTATGACCGGCCGATGACACAGGGAATGGGCCCAGAAGATCGATGCCGACTTGATCAAAAGGCGTCCGAGGGGGTTCAATAGGTTGGAGCAAGCCCGCTGGCTTGAGAGGAGGCGCCTTACGACGTTGGCAATCGCGGCAGCCTCTGACGTAACGCTGGACGGCGTGAGAAAGTTTGGGCCAATAATACGCCTGGCGCACGCGTGCAAGTGTGCGGGCAAAGCCCAAGTGGCCGGAGGTCGGCTCATCGTGACAAGCAAGAAGGATATCGGCACGGAGATCTGCCGGAACGACGAGGAGGTGCGCTCGGTCAACAGTGCTAGAGTTTTTCTTAAACAAAATGCCGTTCCGGAGACAGAAGGCCGGCAGGTTTCTAGAAAATTGTCGGGGTACGACAGAAGCTCGGCCCTCCAGATAATCAATGATAGGTCGCAGGTCTGGGTCAGCTCGCTGGCGGGTCATTAGGTCTAAGGCGCTGACAACTCCAATAAAACCACTCTCGTCCTCTATGCTATCATCCGCTAACCCGACGGGCGCGCGAGAGAGTGCGTCAGCGTCTTCGTGCGTCTGGCCAGATTTGTGCACAATGGTGTAATCGAATTCTTGGAGGCGGAGGCTCCATCGGGCTAGGCGCCCCGATGGGTCGCGAAGATTTGCAAGCCAGCACAACGAATGGTGGTCGGTAACTACTTTGAACGGGCGGCCGTAGAGGTACGGACGAAATTTCATGGTTGCCCACATAACCGCAAGGCATTCTTTTTCTGTGGTCGAATAGTTTGTTTCAGCGCGAGAAAGCGTGCGGCTTGCATACGCGATGACCCTTTCCACGCCACCTTGGTGTTGGACGAGTACGGCGCCGAGGCCGACGTTGCTCGCGTCGGTGTGGACTTCGGTTTCAGCCTCTTCATCAAAGTGCGCAAGAACAGGGGATGTTAGCAGTCGTCTGCGCAGCTCGGCAAAAGCCTCCCCGCACCTCCACCAAAATATGTAACGGAAACAGGGAGACAGGTCGCTAACCAGCAGAATACAGCAAGCAGCCAGCCAGCCAGCACGAGACACTTCAACGTCTTCGAAGACACATCAGCGCCACCTGAGAACACCAGGAGGCAATATGTCGTTCCATTTATTTTTGTCTCTTTCTGATAGATTATTCATTGATGGTATCAGCTTCACTTGTAGACCTTCCGGTACGATATTAGCCCGAAGGTACGTTTTTAAGGTTTCAACATGAATGTCATGTCTAAGCCGCTTATCAATTATTTTTCGTAATTTAAGAAAAGCTGAAGTTTTGAAACAGGACTGCCGGTGATATGAGAACAAGGGAGGCCGAGTACTCACGCGGCCTGTGTATCAGTCCGGGCGCACTCGCTGGGCGGAACCACAACGCTTCCGGAGGTCATATGGTAAAACAGGGGTGCTAGGGGTCAGTCCACAGTTATATTACGGCCTGCTGGTGATGGGTTGCTGTTCCGGTGCAGAATCCACGGCATGTTTTCGCCTCGGTTGCGTACTTCTCTTCGGGCTTGCCTCACGACACGATGGCTTGCTTGATGTGCTCGCCTCGGCTGAGGTGCTTGCTGTAGAAGAATGTGCAGCTGATATGCCACTGGTGGTCCGGGGTCGCTGTTTTAGTGCTGCGCTGCAATGTCCCCTCGATGTCCGGGAGGTGAGTGGTGGCCTGGTGGTGATGTCTGGACGCTGGCTTCTGCCTGTCTGGTAGACATAGCATTTTGGCCTACGACTTGAGCAAATGTTCGAGGCTCTGGAGTATTCATCGAATTCTGTTGCTGCCGAGGCTGTGGATGTTGTGACGCGTAGTCTCTCCATTGCCCCAATGTGCGGTGGCGAATTCGGAGGAGTAAGTTATAGATGTTCCAAGACAGCAACGAGACTCCACCGAAGCTGGGGTGCACGCCATCTGGAGACAGAACTGTGCTAGGGTGGAATAGTTCCATTCGGTGGTCTACGAAGGTGTTCTGCTCTCGTCGGCAGATATCGACCAGGAGAGCATTAAAGGTCTGGGCCTTCTGGTTGATTTTTACCACTTGAGGCCTGTTGGTTGAATTTCTTCGCAAATTTGGAGCCCGAGGTACCACGAGCGTTGCAAAAGTGTTAATAATATCCGGTCTTCCTATTCTGATTTGATGTATCAGTTGCACGTACCGGTCTGCGGCGGTAGCGGCATCCATGATTGCGACGTCGTTGCTACCGGCGTGAAGGACGATGTCCGACACACCTCGTGGTACCCAATGCAGGAGGTTGGGGATGTCTTCAATTTTTGAACCAGGTTGGCAGATAAATGCTGGGTTATGCGGGATTGCAGGATCGAAGTGCTGATGCTAGTATTTCACTTGAGAGTTCCCGATGGTGGCGGTAGTTGGGCTCTCGACGGGGAATTTCCAAAGGACGAGCCTCGACCATTTGCACAAGTCGTAGGCCAAAATGCTGTCTACCAGACAAGCAGAAGCCAGCCGTCCAGCAATCACCACCAACCCACCACTCACCTCCCGGACATCGAGGCGACACTGCAGCGCAGCACTAAAACTGCCACCCCAGACCACCAGTGGCATATCAGCAGCACATTCCCCTACAGCAAGCACCTCAGCCCAGGCGAGCACATCAAGCAAGCCATCGTGTCGTGAGGCAAGCCCGAAGAGAAATACGCAACCGAGGCGGAAACCTGCCGTGGATTCTGCGCAAGAACAGCAAGCAATCACCAGCAGCCCGTCATATAAATGTGGACTGACCCCCAGCACCCCTGTTTCACCATATGACCTCCGGAAGCGTTGTGGTTCCGCCCAGCGAGTGCGCCTGGACTGATACACAGGCCGCGTGAGTACTCCGCCTTCCTTGTTCTCATATCACCGGCAGCCCTGTTTCAAAACTGCAGCTTTTTTTAAATTACTAAAAATAATTGATAAGCGGCTTAGACATGACCTTCATGTTAAAACCATAAAAACGTACCTTCGGGCTAATATCGTACCGGAAGGTCTACAAGTGAAGCTGATACCAGCAAGGAATAATGTATTAGAAGGAGGCAAAAAGAAATGGAACGACATATTAAAATCAGCTTCCCTAGAGTTATTCAAAATCGAAATTCGGCACTCTGAGAAAGCTTCGGTGATACTGGGAACAGAGGAGCGTCGGGCTGGGAATAATCTTATTGTTTCCGAGCTGGAGGCCAAAGAAGTAGAAAGTTTCGAAACAAAATAAACTTCAGAAATAGGCACAATCAAAATTAGAAAATTTACTCGGGACAAAGTTCCCTATGAGGAGTGGCTGAAAGAAGTACTAAGTACGGTTGGGTCTAATTCTCCCCACCCCGATATCGCTCAGTCAAAGGTCAGCCAAGGGCAAACACTCTCAAAACAGGGCCATCCAAGTGTAGACAACATCACCAATCTATCTCTAACACCGCTCACAGAGGATGAGCGAGCCATCCTATCTAGAGGGCTGACGTTTTGCCCCGTGCAGGCAAATACAATGAATTCCGACTCCTGAAAGATCTTGACGACTTCGCCAGAAAACTTCGCCTGAGAGAATACTTCTTTGATAAGACCGAAAACCCCCAACAAAACTCGGACTTCCACCCAGCAAACCAAAATTGGACTCCCAACATCGGGCGGGGAAAACACTTGGATATCTATATTAAGGCAGTTGAAAATGACATTATTGACAATTTTAAAAACCACAGGTTAGGACCAGACAATCTTCCTAAAAGAGAACGTACTGCTCTAGAGGCGTTCAGCAACCGTACCGACATCGTCATAAAGCCAGCTGATAAAGGCGGAGGCATTGTTATCTTGAACAGGGATGACTATATAGCAGAAGGCATCCGACAGCTTTCTGACAATCATTTTATGCGTTGCATATTGCAATAATTCAGTTGAGCCCTTGGGCGCGGCCGGGCAGCCAACAAACCACGTGACGTGACGTCACGACAGACGGAGGAAAAGCTGGGCCCCAACTCGCGCGGTCGCGCGCGGCCGCTGTTGGCTTCCTAAATGTATTTTTCAAACGAGCCCCTCATTTCCCTTAACTTATATATATATATATATATATATATATATATATATATATATATATATATATAGTATATATATATATATATGGTAATGGCGCGTGCGAGTGCGCCGACGATGAAGACGAAGTGTGCGTGTGCCGGTGGACAAAGACGAAGTGTGTGTGTGGTTCGGACAGCCATCTTGGAGACTGTAGGAACCCAAACCTCGAACGAAAAGCCGCGGAACAGCGACGTTAAGGCCCTCCAGATGCTCGATGAGCGGACGCAACTCTGAGTCAGCCCGTTGACGCCGGGCCGTATCGGACGACGTGACGAGAGCAAAAAACGGGAAGTCGTCCTTCGTTTCGGCCGGAGCAACGTCGGCAGGTGCACGTGACAAGCAATCGGCGTCATTGTGCTTACGGCCGGACTTGTACACTACCGTGATGTCGTATTCCTGGAGGCGAAGGCTCCATCTCGCAAGCCGTCCCGAAGGGTCTTTGAGATTGGCTAGCCAGCATAACGAATGATGGTCACTGACAGTTCGAAACGGGCGACCATAGAGATATGGTCGGAACTTGCTAATCGCCCACACTACCGCAAGGCATTCCTTCTCTGTGGTAGAGTAGTTCGCCTCTGCTTTCGAGAGGGAGCGGCTGGCGTACGCTATGACTTTCTCGTTGCCATCCTGCCACTGAACGAGAATAGCGCCGAGACCAACATTGCTGGCGTCAGTATGAATTTCAGTGGCAGCTCGTTCATCAAAATGGGCGAGTATTGGGACAGTTTGTAGGTGGCTGCGTAGCTCGTTGAAGGCAGATTCCTGATCATCATGCCACACAAAATATACATTGTCTCTAGTAAGCATTGTAAGGGGCTCGGCAATTGTGGAAAAGTTTTCAACGAAACGTCTGTAATAGGCCCAGAGGCCCAGAAACCTACGAACGGACTTTTTGTCGGTTGGGCGCGGGAACTGTGCCACAGCGGCAGTCTTCTCCGGGTCAGGACGGACTCCGTCAGCGCTTATCACGTGACCAAGAAAACTGAGCTCTTCGAAACCAAAGTGACACTTTTGTGGCTTTATCGTCAACTGTGCCGAACGGAGCGCCTGTAACACCATTCGCAGCCGGTTGAGGTGTTCCTCGAAGCTAGGAGCAAAAATGACAACATCATCAAGGTACACTAGGCATGTCTGCCATTTCAGCCCAGAACGAACGGTGTCCATCATACGTTGGAAGGTTGCTGGCGCAGAACAGAGTCCAAAGGGTAGCACTTTGAATTCATAAAGGCCGTCAGGTGTCACGAACGCTGTCTTCTCTCTGTCCCTTTCGTCCACTTCGATCTGCCAGTAGCCATTCTTAATGTCGAGTGAAGAAAAATATTTAGCGTCACGCAGTCGATCCAAGGCGTCGTCGATACGTGGAAGGGGGTAAACGTCACGTTTCGTGACACGATTCAACTTCCGATAATCGACGCAGAATCGCAAGGTGTTATCTTTTTTCTTCACCAATACCACAGGCGAAGCCCAGGGGCTCGTGGACGGCTGGACTACGTCGTATGCAAGCATTTCTTGCACTTGGGATCGTATAGCCTCCCGTTCCACCGGCGACACTCTGTACGGGTGTTGGGATATGGGGCTAGTCTCCTCGTTGACGATGATGCGGTGTTTGGCTACCGGGGTGCGCCCTACCTTTGATGTCGTGGCGAAGCACTCTGCGAAATCGTGAAGGAGCTCTAACAAGCGCTTCTTCTGACCCACCGACAAGCCGGGATTAATGTCCACGGTAGACAGAACGGTTGCTGCATCGCGTCCGTCCGGCGACGGTACCTCCAGAGCACATATTTCTGCGGGCTCAACGAAGTCGGTAACGTATGCGACGGCCGTTCCTTTCGAATAGGCTGGAACTCTGTTCCGAAGTTGGTGATCAAGAGTGTTGCAGAGCGATCCCGTAAGCGAACAAGCCCTCTTGCAGCGCAGATTCCTTTCTCGAGTAGAAGGCTGACGTTTCTCTCTGCCGTAACGTCTCGATCACCGGGCGAGTCACTTTGCACGGGGACCATCAAGCTGCACCGCGGAGGCACCGTCACGTCATCAGCAGCAATACGCAGGGCGGCTATCCTGGAGTCGTCTGGGTCGGCTATTTCAATTGCTTGCGTCGGCGAAAACATCACGCGCGGCTCTTGTAAATTGATAACGGCGCCGTTAGCTTGTAAAAAGTCCAGGCCGAGAATGACATCGCGCGAACAGTGAGGTAGGACAATAAAGGCACAAACGTAAATAAATCCGTCGATTGTAACTCTCCCCGTACACCGGCCAACAGGGGTAATTAGGTGCCCACCAGCTGTGCGAATCTGAGGCCCAGTGCACGGGGTTAAAACTTTCCTCAGTTCTTTTGATAGCTCGTTGCTCATAACCGAATAGTCCGCTCCCGTATCAACCAATGCCGTAACCGCTAAATCGTCGATATCGACCGGTAAGTTCGAAGCTGCACATCCTTTGTGATCGTCACGTGTCCTCGTTTGATAGCCGTTGTCTGGTCGGGAACGCGATGGAGGATGTTCGGCTGTTCGCTCGTCAGCGGCCTTACCTCCGCAGGCCGCTGGGTCTAGTTTCCCCGGCGAGGACTCGGTGAGCGGCTGCAACGGCTTGTCGAAGGACGGGGACTCGGCGAACAATAGCGGGTAGAGGTTGGTGGGCGGTAGTCAGGGCGAGGGAAATCAGTGTGAGTGTGATCCCGGCGCGTTGACAGGTGCTCCTCAATTTCGCGGGACCGTTCGCCATTGGGCGGACAGGGGACTCGCGGATGAAATCCGCGAATTCCAGCTCGACGATAAGGGCACCACCGCAAGGTATGGCCAGCCTCACCGCAGTGGTAGCAAAGGGGCCGCTGGTCAGGTGCCCGCCACACGTCCGTCTTCCGCAGCCTGGCTTCGGGCAACACAGGGACAGGCGGGGGCCGCGGCTGGAAAGCAGATGCAGATGGGCTGGTGCTCCAAGGGGCGAGGTCGCAGTTCTGTCGGAGTACCGACGCGTACGTCTGGCGCGGGGGCGTCGGTGTAAGGGCAGCAGGGGCAACAGGTTCAGGAACCACCTGCTGCACTTCCTCTCGGATAATTTGTGCTAACGATGGACACTGCGGCTGCGACTGGGCAGAGAGGCGCATTTTGTGCAGCTCTTCTTTGACGATAGATCGAACCAGCTCCCGAAGGGTGTCAGCGGAGTCGCTGGAGGCTGGCGCAAAGTCGGCAGTTGATACGGTGTTCACGGCGCGATTGTAATAGCGGGCGCGTTGTTGCAGGGTCTTTTTGACGGTAGTGGCCTCCGATAGAAACTCCGAAGTGGTGTTAAATGGGTTTCGCACAAGCCCAGCAAACAGTTCTTTTTTTATCCCGCGCATCAGGCGGCGCACTTTCTTGTCCTCGGCCATGTTTGGATCCGCCCTTCTGAACAGTCGTGTCATGTCCTCATAATACATTGCGACGCTCTCATTGGGTTGCTGGTTCCTTGACTGCAGCGCCGACTCAGCTCGTTCCCGACGGTCGGTGTTGACGTAGGTCGCCAGCAACTGGCTACGGAACCGTTACCAAGAAGGAAACGTTGTCTCGTGGTTCTCGTACCACGTCCGCGCCGAATCGTCAAGAGCGAAGTAAACATAGTGCAGCTTCCGCTCCGCATCCCAGCCGTTGTACCTGGCAACGCGCTCGAACTGGTCAAGCCAGTCCTCCGCGTCCTCAAACACTTCGCCATGGAAGGTCGGCGGCGTTCGCGGCTGGAGGACCAGGAAATGAGCAGCTGAGTTCCCGTTGTCAGCCATAGCTGCCGCGTCTCCGTTGCTAGCCATAGGTGCCGCGTCAGTCCTGCGCGTCACAGCTGGAGCCCTGGTCCTAGGGGATAACGGACCGTACTCTGGTGACTGACCTTGGATTCGGCGGCTCGTACTGCGATGAATCGGAGTCAAATCCGTGTTCATAGAGAGCCTTCGGGACACGTAGATGTTGGAAAGTACCCAGCACCTCCACGAAAAATGTAACGAAGACAGGACCGGCACAGATCACAGTCTCAGCGAAGTCCAGCGTACAGCAGGGAACTCACAAGATGGCTGTCCGAACCACACACACACTTCGTCTTTGTCCACCGGCACACGCACACTTCGTCTTCATCGTCGGCGCGCTCCCATGAGCACGCGCCAATATATATATATATATATATATATATATATATATATATATATATATATATATATATATATATATATATATATATATATATATATATATATATATATATATAGTTTAGAAGAATAAAGGTATTTGTTTGCTAGAGGTAAAATGCACAGTTGAGGAACGCTTCATTCAGACAGAGTTTTTTTTAGTCGACGTTTCGGACAGAGCCTGTCCTTTCTCAAGACTGAAGTTACAGCGATCTTCCTCCCGTTCTTGAGGAGTTTTAATTGGCACACATGTCCGCCACTTGAAAATAGCAACAAGCAATCGGGTGCTGGAAACAAGATGGACAGAAAAGAAAAATACTAGAAAAGGGAGAAAGAGTAATAAATAGAAAAAGAAAACGCGCTGTCGCACCCTGTCCACCGAAAAGCCGCTGGGAGCGTGCAGAAAAAAAAGAGAAAAATAGGAAAACGAACAGCGGGAGGGGAGAATGGTCGCCCCTCAAGGCAGAGCGGCGGCGAGTACAGAAACAGACGGTGGCGGATTCGCGGAGATGCGTGTACTCGCGTGCCCCTGGCCAAAACGAGTAAAAAAAAACAGAATAAAGCGCAGACATGGCAGGACACTTCCCTGGAGTCTCTTCGGCAAAAATAGTCAATGCGGAATCAGCGGTGCCGTTAGCTTAAGTAGAGACACGTGCACTGTGCATGCAAACAAAAACACACAAAATAAAAATAAAAAAGGCGACAAAACATCCGAGTTCGGGAAAGTGTCGTGGGGGGGGGGGAGGCGGGGGGTAAACGTGAATGGCGAGAGCATTTAGGCAAGGGTTCTTCAACTGCACCCTGCTCGGCAAAGTAGTCGCACTAGGTGGGGTGGAGGTACAGATGCGCTTCTTTATCCCGCGCACGCTGTCACAAACGGGGGGAATTCCGAGCAAACTCTAGGGAAAATGTGTCTGTCCCCAACCGGACATGACGTCAATAAAGGTCACGTGACCATGACGTTACAGGCGTGACGTCACTTTTTTGGGCCAATCAGCGTTTCCAGCCTACCGACCCGCAATCGCTTGTGTCGTAAAAGTCGCGGGTCTACCGACATTAACGTCCGCACTGGCAGCAGACAAGACTTCCGTGTGGAAGTCGAAACATCCTTTCATGTTGACAACACCTTTTGGTCGGCGCTTCGTTATTTTCGCCAATGTATTCACCCGACCAGACGAGATTTCGTCGAACCTTAGATTTCATCATGCTACGACGGTCGTATGGCAAGAATTTCATCACTCAAGTGCGCCAGTTCGTTTCGCTAACCGTCCGGCTTTCTGCGTTCAAGGCTCATCTAGAAATCAACCTCATATGCAAATCCAGGAACCTAACCCCGCGGTCCCTACGCTTGCTACGACCGGTCGATACACCCTTCGGTCATAGCGTGGTGTCAAGAGCAGAACGACAGTTGCTTCAAGCCGGAATCCTGGAGTGCAAGGACTCAATAAGGCACCTTCAGAACCAAGCCTTTTTTGCCCGTCGCCGCCTTGAACACCAGTGTCCGAACGAGTTCGTCAGCATCCAGTTGCACGCGAACTTCGTAGCTAGTCTACAGTCTGGTCAGCGTGAGCGCACACACAAAGAGAAGCTAATCAGAGTGCTACCTGGCCGTAAAGGGAGTCCGGCCAACAAGCCTACCTCCACCGTCCACAATCTGTCTTCGTATAGGCCTACTCGAACAGAGCTCGCCGTTCTGGAGTTTGGTTTGAACTTCAATACGAGAGCGGATCCGGACGCAAGAAAAATCATCTGTGCCGTGGAACAGGCTGTGGGACGTGTGGAAAACAATCGCCGAGAAGAAGCTCGTACCCGTGCGATCAGCATACTCGCCAAGCTGCCACATCGGCACCCCACCCCACTCCTTGCTCAGGAGCGTGATGCAGTCAGGAGCCTGCGGAGCAATACGGATATCGTAATCCTACCTGCTGACAAGGGAAACGCCACCGTCATCCTAAACCACAGCGACTACGTTGAGAAAATGACGAAGCTTCTGGAGGATGATGGCACGTACATGCGACTCAAGCGGGACTTTACACTCAAGGTAGAGCGAGAGTTGCAAAGGCTTTTGACAGACGTCTTCCAGTTTGTTCCACCACAGCACAGGTCGTTATACCTCACGCTCCTCTGCCACAATGGATCTGCCCCTGCTTTATATGGCCTCCCGAAGATCCGCAAGCCAGGCGTTCCAATGCGACCAATAGTGGATTTTACCCGCTCTCCCTTGTACCGGCTTTCAGGCTACTTGCAGAAAGTTTTTTCGCCACTCGTTGGCAAGAGACCGACTTTCGTACGGAACTCCTTTGATTTTACTGAAAAAATACGCGAAATCACGATTGACAGCGACGAGATAATGGTGTCATTTCACGTCAGATCACTGTTTACCAGCGTCCCCGTGGATCTGGCGGTGGAGGTATGCCGTTCAGCGCCTCGGGACGACGACGGACTGAGTGGTAGGACACCCATCGATCCATCGGACCTGTTGAAGCTTCTGCAGTTTTGCTTGAAGAACACGTACTTCATCTTTCGGGGCACTGTCTACAAGCAGGTTCATGGCACTGCCATGGGAGCATCAATCTCGGTCACAACCGCAAACCTCACAATGGAAGCACTGGAAAGCCGCGCTTTGGCTTCGTTCGAGCCGCGCCCGAAGGTCTTCCTGCGGTACATTGATGACTGCTTTTGCATAATCAAAAAGAATGCCTTGGCTGCTTTCACGAACCATTTGAACAGCATGGAAGATTCCATCCAGTTTACCGTCGAGGAGATTTCTGGCCGTCTTCCTTTTCTGGACGTCATGGTAAAGCGACGTGATGACCGCCTATCATTCAAGGTGTACAGAAAGAACACGCACATAGGCCAATACCTTCACCTTATTTCAGTCCATCCTACGTTCCATAAGCGCTCCGTCGTTTCTACCCTCGTCCGTCGTGCGGAAAGACTATGCTCGAAACCCGAAGAAAAAGCCTCTGACATACGCCAAGTGCGACGCGAGCTCAACAATTGTGGCTACCCACCGCACTTTGTGAACGCTGTAATACAGCAGACAACGAGACCAGCTCAGCCCGTTCGCCCACCTTGCCGTGCCCGAGCTGCAATACCCTATGTGCCAGGCGTGAGCGAGTCATTGGCCCGCGTTTTTCGCACCTACGATGTGCATATAGCTCACGTGCCTGCGTGCAAGCTTCGTCACGAGTTGGTGTCCGTAAAGGACAAGCTAAAAAAGGAAAAGTTTCCCGGAGCAATTTATAAAATCCCCTGCTCAGACTGCGATCACTCCTACATAGGTGAAAGCGGAAACTTTGAAAGACGGCTGAATGAGCACAATAATGATGTCAAGAAAAAGAAGGCTTGGTCCAACGCACTGGCTGAACACGTTGAAAACACGAAGCATGATATCGCTTGGGAAGAAGCGGCAGTTATCGGCCGTGAGAAAAACTGGATGTCACGCCAATATCTGGAGTCTTTGTTTATCCAGACAACAGATCAGACGCTCAACCGTAACATCGGCAATCTACCGCCCTCGTACGCTAGATGCCTGCGACGATTAGCACAACGTACTTAAGCTTTGTGTGCGAAATTTTTCCATCAGTGAGCAAGACTTCCGTGTGGAAGTCGAAACGTCCTTCCATCTTGACAACACCTTTTGGTCGGCGCTTCGTTATTTTCGCCAACGCCATTGATTATGCTTATTTTTGAAGTTTTTTGTTTTGAAATGTTCTACTTCCTCGGCCTCCAGCGCGGAAACAATAAGATTATTCCGAGTCCGACGCTCCTCTGTTCCGAGTATCACCGAAGCTTTCTCAGAGTGCCGAATTGTGATTTTGAGTAACTCTAGGGAAGCTGATTTTAATATGTCGTTCCATTTATTTTTGTCTCTTTCTGATAGATTATTCATTGATGGTATCAGCTTCACTTGTAGACCTTCCGGTACGATATTAGCCCGAAGGTACGTTTTTAAGGTTTCAACATGAATGTCATGTCTAAGCCGCTTATCAATTATTTTTCGTAATTTAAGAAAAGCTGAAGTTTTGAAACAGGACTGCCGGTGATATGAGAACAAGGGAGGCCGAGTACTCACGCGGCCTGTGTATCAGTCCGGGCGCACTCGCTGGGCGGAACCACAACGCTTCCGGAGGTCATATGGTAAAACAGGGGTGCTAGGGGTCAGTCCACAGTTATATTACGGCCTGCTGGTGATGGGTTGCTGTTCCGGTGCAGAATCCACGGCATGTTTTCGCCTCGGTTGCGTACTTCTCTTCGGGCTTGCCTCACGACACGATAGCTTGTTGATGTGCTCGCCTCGGCTGAGGTGCTTGCTGTAGAAGAATGTGCAGCTGATATGCCACTGGTGGTCCGGGGTCGCTGTTTTAGTGCTGCGCTGCAATGTCCCCTCGATGTCCGGGAGGTGAGTGGTGGCCTGGTGGTGATGTCTGGACGCTGGCTTCTGCCTGTCTGGTAGACATAGCATTTTGGCCTACGACTTGAGCAAATGTTCGAGGCTCTGGAGTATTCATCGAATTCTGTTGCTGCCGAGGCTGTGGATGTTGTGACGCGTAGTCTCTCCATTGCCCCAATGTGCGATGGCGAATTCGGAGGAGTAAGTTATAGATGTTCCAAGACAGCAACGAGACTCCACCGAAGCTGGGGTGCACGCCATCTGAAGACAGAACTGTGCTAGGGTGGAATAGTTCCATTCGGTGGTCTACGAAGGTGTTCTGCTCTCGTCGGCAGATATCGACCAGGAGAGCATTAAAGGTCTGGGCCTTCTGGTTGATTTTTACCACTTGAGGCCTGTTGGTTGAATTTCTTCGCAAATTTGGAGCCCGAGGTACCACGAGCGTTGCAAAAGTGTTAATAATATCCGGTCTTCCTATTCTGATTTGATGTATCAGTTGCACGTACCGGTCTGCGGCGGTAGCGGCATCCATGATTGCGACGTCGTTGCTACCGGCGTGAAGGACGATGTCCGACACACCTCGTGGTACCCAATGCAGGAGGTTGGGGATGTCTTCAATTTTTGAACCAGGTTGGCAGATAAATGCTGGGTTATGCGGGATTGCAGGATCGAAGTGCTGATGCTAGTATTTCACTTGAGAGTTCCCGATGGTGGCGGTAGTTGGGCTCTCGACGGGGAATTTCCAAAGGACGAGCCTCGACCATTTGCACAAGTCGTAGGCCAAAATGCTGTCTACCAGACAAGCAGAAGCCAGCCGTCCAGACATCACCACCAACCCACCACTCACCTCCCGGACATCGAGGCGACACTGCAGCGCAGCACTAAAACTGCCACCCCAGACCACCAGTGGCATATCAGCAGCACATTCCCCTACAGCAAGCACCTCAGACCAGGCGAGCACATCAAGCAAGCCATCGTGTCGTGAGGCAAGCCCGAAGAGAAATACGCAACCGAGGCGGAAACCTGCCGTGGATTCTGCGCAAGAACAGCAAGCAATCACCAGCAGCCCGTCATATAAATGTGG